>NW_026850764.1:0-34307 GCF_030913465.1 Colletotrichum navitas
AAAAAAGTTAACTAATTAGTATTATTAAGATATAAGGGTTATTTAATTATATAGACTTAGCCTTTTAGTATACTTTATAAGTAGTAATTAACTTTTAAACTTAAGTATATATCTTTAGCTAATAGTACTATTTAGTAAAATAATAGTATAGTACCTCTTATCCTTAGTACTTTAATTTATTATATACTTATATAATTAGGTTAAGGTACTTCTAAGGTAAGTTAATTACTTAGTAAAGGTATAGTTAAGTCTTTATTTTCTACTTAAAAAGAAGTTAATTATAGATAATAAAGCTAGTTACTTTTTACTTAAAACTTCTAAACCTAAGGATTAGTACTCTAGGAAGATATTTAAGTATAAAAAAGAAATATATAATCTACTTAAATATTACTAACTAGTTCTTATTAAAGGTAAGTAGATTTATTAAGATCTTAATATTATTATTTTAATCTAGGAGATTACTACTATAACTATACACTATAAAGAAAAAGTTCTTAGCTACTTAGACATAAAAGACCTTAGTGTTAATAAAGTCCTTAATATTTTTAATAGGATTTATAGTAATAGCTATAGGTCTTAGTAATAGGTTACTAAGCCTTTAGCGCTTTACCTTACTATCTAGTTTTCTAGTAGTAAAGCCCTTATTATCTAGGCTCTATAAGCTTAAGTCTTATAATACACTAATACCTACTATTAAGCTTTACCTAGTTAAGTGCTTATAGCTATTATTTTATAATTCTTAAGCTTTTATCTCTCTTAAGTAACTAGTATAAGTAAAATAAATTAAAATAATAATAAATATACTAACTACTTATTAATCTATTAGTAATATACTACTAGTATAAATAAGCTATAGCTATTTATTACTAAGTACTTAATATACTTAATTAAAAGTAAAGACTAACTACTATTATTAAAAAGGTTTATATAAGGACTTAATAAAGAAGAAGTATAAAGAAGGTTACTATTATAAGGCCTAAATATACTAGACTTACTAATAATTAATAATAAGGCCTTTATTAATAAATAAGTATAAAGTAATTAAAGTATTAGTATAATTATATAAAGTTAAGGTATTTTAGACCTTATATAGGTAATAATATTATACTTTTAAGAAACTATAAAGACTATAGTTAAAAAACACTAAAAAAAATAAAAGTATTATAAGTACCTTTTATAAAAGTTTACTAACTAACTAGTATAATAATCTAGTAAAAAAAATATAAGAAACCTTTATTTTATAACTATAGACTCCTAAAGAAAAAATCTATAAGTACTTAAGTAGTAAATTAGATTAATACTATAAAGGTAGTTAATAAGCTTTATTTAAAAAGTACTATAAAGTAATAAGTTAAATAGGCCTTATTAAAGGTATTTTTATTACTATAAATATAATAGTATAACTATAAGAAGAGGCTTATAAAACCTTTAGTCTAAGATAACTTCTTAGTGTTTATTTACTAAAAGTATATTAACCTAGAGGCCTAAGAATAAGACTACTAGTAAAACTTATAAAAAATATAAATATATAATAGTTAAACTTTATTATAGTACTTTCTTAAATAATTAGTAATATACTATAACCTTAGTATAAAAAATATAAAGAACTTAAAGACTAAGGCCTACTAGTACTTCTTTAGGTTACTTTATTTATTTTAAAATAAAATAATTTAGTAAAAGGTACTTATTTATTATATAAAAAATATAGTTTATAAAGCTAATTAATTATAGTTATTAAAGGACTAAAAATTTAGTAAAAGGTTATAAAAGGATAATAAGAAGTACATTATAACTACTAATAAGTACCTATAGAGGCTTATACCTTAGTATAAGGACTAAAAAAAAAGACCTTAAGAAACTTTAGGCTAATAGACCTAATATACTACTAGTTAGAAGAGAACTAGTATAATAGCTAGTTATATAGTAGTTAGTTACTAAAGAGTTAACTAAAGTTTAAGTACTATTTTATTTATAACTAAAAGAGGTACTTTATAACTATATACCTAAAAAGAAAGTTTAATAATATAAGTAATAGTAGGCTATTTAATTACTAACTAAACTAAAGATTTACTATAGTATAGTATATTATAATAGGCCTAAGAATTTAAAAGCTTAACCTCTTAGAAAATAAGTAAGTATAAGTAATATACTTAACTTACTTATACCTTAGATAATAAAGGTACTTATTAAGGTAACTATAACTAGTATAGTAATTATCTTATAAAGAGACACTAAAAAGGTTATAAAGGTATTAATAAATATATACTTTAAGGTAGACCTTATTAGTAGTAGACTAGTAAAGTATTTAAGTCTTAAGCTAGCTAAAGTAAAAGTATTAACTTTTAAGGTATTTATAAAAGAACTAATAAGTTAAAAGAAGACTTATTAGTTAACTTTTTTTTTAATAAATAGTTAAAGTTAACTATAGAAAATTTACTAACTAGTTATTAAAGTAAATAAAAGAAAAGACCTACCTAATATCCTTATATTTAGATAGTCTATAGGCTAAGAAAGTATCTAAATTAATATAGCTACTAATAAGTAGTACTATAAGGTAATCTTTATTACTAAGCCTAAGATAATTACTTATAATATAGTTAAAAAGAAAAATAAGTATATATACTTTATTTATATTTTTTATAAAGTTAATAAACTAGTATAAATAAAACTAGTAAATATCCTCTTAAAGAAGCTTAAAAGTAAAGTAGTAACCTTTAATAAAGGTTTAGTAATAGGACTATAGGTTTATAATAAAGTAAAATATATAATTAACCTAAAGCTAAAAAAGAAGCTACTATTTAAGCTAATTTATTTATTAAATAAAAAATAGCTTAAGAAGCTTAAATAATACCTTACTAAGAACTTAGTAAATAAATATATTACTGTATTTACTAGTAAGGCTAAAGCACCTATATTATTTATACTAAAGAAAATAGTACTATATACCCTTATATAGATTATTAAGGCCTTAATAAGGTTACTATAAAGAATTAGTATTTATTATTATTAATTAATAAGCTATTAAATAGGCTTTAGGAAGTAAAATAGATCTTAAAGATAAATATTTATAATATATATTACTATATTAATATTAAGAAAAAAGACTATTAGAAAATAATATTCTAGACTAAATATAGTTATTTTAAATATATAGTTATACCCTTTAGGTTAATAAATACACTTATAATATTTTAAGCGTTTATTTACTAAGTACTTAGTAAGCTGCTTAATATATATTATATTATATATATAGATAACCTTATAATTTACTTTACTATAAAGAAGTAATATACTAAGGACTATAAGAAGGTCCTCTAAAGGCTTTAGATATTTAGACTATTTATAAAGCTATTTAAGTGTTTATTTTATTAATTAAAGGTTAAACTTCTAGGGTATATAATTACCCTAGATAAGATTAAGATAAATAAGTCCTAAGTATAAATAATTACTAACTAAAAGGTACTAAAGTCTATAAAGAATATCTAAGTGTTCTTAAGGTTTTATAATTTTTATTATAAGTTTATCTTAAAGTATATAAGTATTACTATACTTATAATATTTTTATTAAAAAGGTATATAAGTACTCTTTATATATTTAAATAAAAAAAGAAGTTAATATAGCTTTTACTTAGCTAAAGGTTACTTTTTTATTAGTAATAATACTAATATATTAAAACCTCTAATATACTATATATATAAGAAAAATATATTAATTAAGGCTATTATAGTTATTTTTTTATAGTAAGTAAAATAATAATAATAACTAATTACTTACTAGTTATAAAAGCTTAGTAAAATAAAGTAATAATAGGCTATAGGGTAATAAAAGCTACTAGCTATTATTAAAGGACTAAAGCACTACGCCTATTACTTTAAGTGCTATTAGAGAAGTTCTTAGTCCTAATAGACTACTAAGTGTTAAAAGGTATTATTAGTGTATATATATAGGACCTTTAAAAAGGCTTATTTACTAGGTATATAATTATTAGTATTTAACTTTAACCTAAAGTATAAACTAAAAAAAAAATTTTTAAATAAATTATCTTAAAGGCTAGACTATATAAAAAAAAATACTATATATAGATATTTTATTAATACTAGTAAAGAAGCTATAGCTTATTAGTAAGCTATTACTTAATATATACTAAAAGATTATAGGCCTTAAAAAAATAAAACTATAACTATATATATTTAGGTAATAAAGGCTTTATTAAATAATCTTAGCTATAAAGTAAGTAATTCTTAAGATAAAGAATCCTTTTTTTTAAGTTAGTAGTAGGCTATAAAGTACTTTAATTATTTAGTAATAATTACTATTATTACTACCTAAGGCTAAAGAGTAAAAAGGTAATTAAAGAACACTTAGTAAAAAGTTACCTAGGTAACTAAAGAACCTAAAGAAGCTAAGGTTATTATACTAAAATAATATATTTTATACTAAGTTATAAAGAAACTTATAACTAGTAAAATAGTGTATATACTAGACTTTATAACTAAAATAAAAAAGCTTCTTAAAAGACTATAGGCTAAAGATAAGTTTTATTTATTATAATTAATAAAAGTATATAGTATAACTAGTAAATTAAAAGTATATACTATTAATAAAGAAAATACTTTATTTTTTAAAAAAAGACTAGTAATCTTATAAGTAAAATCTTTAAAAGTAAAGATCTTTTATTAACACTATAATAACCCTAGGGTAAGTTATATAAAGGCTACTAAGACTTTTAAGCTTATTATAGAAAAGTTTAATTAAAAAAAATTATAAAAGATATATAATAGTATATTAAAAAATATAAGTATTATCTTAGTGTTATAGTCCTTAGGTATAAGCTATATAAATAGTTATAGTTACTACTATTACTATTATACTTATTTTAAAAGATTTCTATAGACTTTATTATAAGGCTATTACTAAGTACTTATAATAATAGTACTAAGTATAATAATATATTAGTTATCTTATATTAAATAACTAAGTTTATAATATTTATATTTACTTAAAAACACTAAATATAGTATAAATAATAAAAATCCTTTATAAAAGAGTAAAGTATAAATTTAAGATACCTAAGGGGATTATAAGTAATAAAGATAAGCTATTTATAAGCCTTTTTTAAGAAAAGTTTATAAAAGAAAAGGTAATATATTACTAACTATTTACTATATATTACCTATAGACTAATAAGTAAATAAAGTAGACCTATTAGATATTAAAAAAGTATTTATAGCTATATACTAATAGGTTACTAAATAAATAGGTAATATAACTAGATAAGGCTAAGTTTACTTATAATAATAGTTAATACTTTATTACTAAGGTATCTTTCTTTATAGTAGTATATAAGTACTACTTTAGAAGTATAAAGTATATACTTAGTAGTAAAGTTATAGTATAAAAAGTAAAAAAGTAAATTAAAAAAATTACTAGAGTAAAAAAATAAGTAGTAAAAGTGTAAGTAAAAGCTACTAAATTAAAAGCTATTTATTATAATAAAAAGTATTTATATAAGAAGTTTTATTATAAAGAGGTTATTAGGCTTTTAATAAAAAATATATACTTTAAGAATAAGAAGCTAGTACTATACTATATTAAGGTAACTATTATAAAGAGAATTAGTAACTAAGTGTACTAAGTATATTTACTAAAGTAGTACTAGTGCCTATATAATATATACTTTATTTTTTTTAAAACTATAAAAGGAAAATTAATAACTACTTACTAAAGACTTAATAAGACTTCTTAAATTAAAACTAAAAGATAATATATAAGAAATAAAAGAGATTATTAGTTACTAAAGTAATAAAAATAATCTTTATTACTTAGTAAAAAAGGCTAAATAGCCTATAAAATATAATATATAAAACTACTAAGCTACTTAAAAAAGTAAAAAAGTAATTAAAAGGTATAAGAAATAAAAAAAAAGTTTACTAAAAATAAAATAACTAGGATATTATTAGTAAGTATTTACTAAATATATATTTATTAGTAAAACTTATCTAAGAACTATTTTATTTAACTTAAATACTTTATAAATATCTAAAATAAAGTACTAATAATATAAAACTATTACTAAAAGGTTAATAATAAAATTATACTTAAGTATTAAAGTTATAAGGATTATAAACTTAATATTAGCCTTATAAGTAGCTTAAATAGTATTAATATAAAATTAATACACTTATTATAAGTAGCTTACTTTTTATTAGTAATAAAGTTAAAGATAATATTTTACTTTTAGTCTTAGTAATAGCTTTACTTTAAAGCTAATAAAAGCTTTATTATTTACTAAGCACTTAGTAAACTTATTATATATAAAAGTAGTAAGGTTACCTTAAGGGCTATTAAAGAAGCTATTAAAGGTAGCCTAGGTATTACTAGTAAGCTAGGCTAAAGTAAAAAGTATTACTAAACTTTTACTAATAATAAGGCTAAAGGGACTAGTAGTAATAGGACTATTAATAAAAAGCTAAGGTTTACTAAGAACTTATATAAACTTCTCTTAGTTATCTTAATCTTTACTAAAAGCCTTAGCCTTAGCCTTAGTAGCCTTAAAGAGACTATAAAAGATTCTTAAGACTACTAACTACTTAGTAGTAAAAAGATAACTAAGCTAGTTAAAGGCTATAGTATTATAAGTAACTATAATAATATTAAGGTTAATTTAAAAAAAGGTAGTATAAGTAAAATAGTTTACTAACTACTTATTAATATAGTAATACTTACTATAATACTTAAAAAAGAAGTTAAAAGTATTAGGCTTAGACTTAGTTATAGACTTATACTCTTTAGTAAAAATATAAGTAGTCTTTAAGGTATAGGTTTTATAAGAAGTTATAGTCTAATAATTATAACTAATAAAAGTAATATTATAAATAGTAATAATATAGGCTAAAATATTATTTACTAAGTACTTAGTAACTAGCTTATAAAACTTCTTAAACTAAGGGAACTTATTTAAGTACTTAGGCTTATTACTTTTTTAAGTAATAGTCTTATAATCCTTAAGGTTATTAGTAGCTACTTATAAAGTAAATATATAAGTATTATTATATAAGTAAGCTTACTAAAATAAGTAAAAATAGTTATATATTTTATCTTTATTAGTAATATTATAGAGTTTAAGCTAAATAAATTAGCTATAGAATAATTACTAAAGAATTACTAAACTTACTTAGACTTAAACTAAAAAAGTAATATACTTATAGTTAAAAGTAAGCTTTTAGAGAATAGCTTACTTAAGGTAGACCTTATAACTATCTATTAAAAAGTTAATAATATAATTAGTAATATACTCTTAAGTAATAAAGTAATAAGTAAATACTAACTAAATATAGCTATAGTCTATATTACTAAGGCTATTTTCTTTATTTAGGTAGTAAAAATAGATTATTATATTTTAGTAGTACTAAATAATACTATAAAGTTCTTAAAAGACCTAGTAAAAAAAATATTAGTGCTTAGTAAAGGCTTATAAAAAGAAAAATAACTTACTATAGAATTTTCTTTTATTAACTTAATAAATAATATACTTAGTAATATAATAGCTAGTAATATAGATAAGGCTAAAGATATTATAATATATACTAAAAAAGTAATAAATATAAAAAGTACTACCTTTTAGATCTTTAAAACCCTTATAAGGATTAAACTTTATCTTAATAACTATTTATATATAAGAAATAACTAATATCTTAGGTAATTAGTTAATAAAAGCTTAGTAAAAAAAAATATAAGTAAGAAAATAAAGTTAAAAATAAGAAAAATAAAGCTTATAAAGTATTATAATAGTAAAAAATTATAGATTTATAATAATAAAATTTACTAAAAGGTTACTAAGTAAAAAAAAAAAAAAAAGTAAACAAAAGACTAGTAAAAAAAACCTTTTTACTTAAGTAACTACTAAGTAAAAAGAAATAAGCTAGGTAACTAGCTATATTATATTTACCTCTATATAACTATTTTATTTAATAACTTATAACCTAGTAACTATTTACTAATATATTACTAAATAAAAAATATAAAGTATACTTAACTAAATAATAATAAGGCTACTATATTCTAGAATAGTAAGGCGCTTTAGTAAAAGTAATAAAAAGAGGTCTATAAGGTTATTCTAAGTAAAAAAGAGGACTATAACTATATATTATTATTATTATTTTAAAGGGTGTTATATAATAACTTTAGGACAAAGTCTAAAGGGGAAAAGAGTAATTATAATAGGATTTATAATAATAGCTATAGGTCTTAGTAATAGGTTACTAAGCCTCTAGTGCCTTACCTTACTATCTAGTTTTCTAGTAATAAAGCCTCTATTATCTAGGCTTTATAAGCTTAAGTCTTATAATACACTAATACTTACTATTAAGCTTTACCTAGTTAAGTGCCTATAGCTATTATCTTATAATATTTTCCTTATTCTTTACTTTATATAGATTTAAAGGCCCTAGGGGTTTTTATAATAGGCTATTTACTATAGTGTTTTTTTTATATTAATATACTTAATCTTAAAGTTAAAAAGTTAGATCTATATAAGCTAGTATATTATTATTACTAATAGTAAGTTATTTATTACTTTATTAATCTATATAACTAGGACTTATATAATTATCTTTAGTAAGAAATTAATCCTAAAGAGGTAATTATAAAGCTACTTTAGACTTATTAGGACTCCTTATATCTTAAGTTTTCTTAAATTATACTCTAGTTTTAGCTTTTACTAGAATTTACTTTTAAAGTAAGTAATAGCCTATTATTTACTTATAATTTATTTAAGTATAGCTTTATATCTTTTAATACTAGTGTCTATAGTTAAAATAATTCAGCCTATATTAAGTCTATAGTTAATACTAACTAAGGCTAAAGTAAAAGTAATTACTTTCCTAAGGGTACTTATTACCTAAGCTTACTTATTACTTTAATTAAATAACTTATCCTTAGATAAGAGGGAATATAGTAGTACTACTATAGTTATAAAGTGTTTTACCTAGTATTAATAAAAGGTAAAAATCCTTAGGAAGAATTAAACCTTTATAATATTATTATACTTCTCTTATTTAAGGATTTTAACTACTTTTACTTAATTAGGCTATTAATTATTAGTACTATAAATATAATTAATAATTACTACTAATAGCTAGTACTACTATAACTTAGCTTCTAAAATTATATAGCCTATAAGCTTAATACTTACTAATACTTAATTAATTAATATTATATAAGTACTTATAAATAAACCTCTAGATCTCTAGATAACTAAGTAGTTCTTTATTATTATATCTTAATTAAAAGCCTTTAATAATTATATTATTAATAAAAGTATTATAATACTTTAGAATTAGGTTATAGAGGATTTAAGTTATAATCTAATAGAATTAGGTAACTAAGTTTATAGTGCCTATAAAAAGTATATAATACTAAAAGAGGCTAAGTAGTGTTAAGAATATTATTAAATTATAGCTTTTTTTTTACTAAAGAAATCTAATTATAACCTAAAAAGAAGTTAAAAAAATATAAGCTTTTACTTTATAAAGTCTTTAGAGAAGTTATTTACTAATAAAGGTTATTAAGTGTTCTTAAGTATTACTGTTATAATATTAACTATTGTAGATAAATATTAGAGTTATTAAGTTAACCCTAATGACTTATTACTAGTAAATCCTTAGATATTTAGCTATAGATTCTCTAAGGATTTATAGGCAATAAGTTAGTTATTTAACTAACTAACCTACAATAATTATCCTTTTTTTCTTTATATATAATAAAGAACTATAGTTACTTTTATTATTTATTAATTACTACTAATATATATAGTTAACTCTATTAACTTATTCCTTAGTGTTACTAACACTAATTAGTAGTTAACTTTACTATTAACTATATAGGTTAACTTTACTATTTAAACTATAGATTAGTAAGGACTATAAGAAAAGGTAATTATTACTAGTTAATTATTTATATACCTAGAGTAAGCAAGGACTATAAAACGCCTTTATAAATACTCTTACTATAATATTATACTAATTACCTATTATAATAGGTTAATTAATAGATCTATAACTAGTCCTTTTAACTAGTAGAAACCTTGTTAATTTACGTCTACTATATAAGCTTTATTACCTTTAGAGAAGTACTCTTAACTATAAAAAACCCTTCACTTTATATACCTATAGCTAACTAGTGATTATTTACTATATCTTATTTATTATAAGCTCTTTAGCTTATTAACTTCTTTTTTTTATATATATACTTCTTTTACTAACTAATAGTGTTAATAAGTTACTAATATAATAGCCTATTATTTTCTTTTTTTTTTACTAACTAATAGTATTAATAAGTAGCTAATATAATAGCTTATTATTTTTCCCTAAGTTATTTACTTATAAGAGTATATTTTTCCTTAGTTATTTATACTACTAGTAGTAATCCCTTAAATAAATATATACCTTTTAGCCTACTAGAAGAAACACCTATGTTTAAGAGGTTATTAGGCTAACAGAGGATAATAGTAAATAATACTATACCTATAAGTAAAAGACCTAAGCTAAGATAAGTAAATATAATAAGCTTATAAGTAAGTAAGGCTTATAGGTTACTATACTTTTATTTATAAGGCAATAAGAAGAAGTTTATAGTAAGTATAATATACTACTTAATATAAGGTAGTAAGTAGTAGTAATTAATAATATATTTACTATACTTACTAACCTTATATAGTGTATTCTTCTATAGTAATAAGGAAAAGACTATATTAAGAAGTTACTAACTAACCTTATAAGTAAGTAATAAGCTCTTATACTTAACACTATTACTATATTTTATATTAGTAGTTATAAGTACTATAACTATATTAGTAGTAAATTACTTTACTACACCTATAAGGATTTTAGTAAATAGTCTATAAATAACTTTAAGGTAATTAACTAAAAAGTCTTAATAAGCCTATATAACTTCCTTATAAATTATAGTATATAAGTTAACTATAGTAAACACTTATTAATTACCTAATATATATTTAATACCCTCTAATAAAAAAAAAGTACTTACTAGACTAATAAGATAATTACTATTATTAAAAGATTATTATATAACTTTAAACTATACTTTAAAGACCTTAACCTTATTAAGAATATTTAAGGTTATAATATAATCTTATATAGTAAAAAACTAGCTAAAGTACACCTATTACTAGTAATTACTTATTAGACCTTCTATAATAACTTAACTTTTACTTTACTACTGCCTTTATTAATACTAAAACCCTATATAATAGCTAAAGTTAATAGCCTATATATAATAAATACTATACTACTATAAAAGCTCTTTATTAGTAACACTAAGGGATAGGTTAATATAGTTAACTATATATATTAGTAGTAATTAACAAATAATAGAGGTAACTATAGTTCTCTATTATATATAAAGAAAAAAGGGATAATCATTATAGGTTAATTAGTTAAATAACTAACTTATTACCTACAAATCCTTAGAGAATCTATAGCTAAATATCTAAGGATTTACTAGTAATAAGTTATTAGGGTTAACCTAATAACTCTAATATTTATCTATAATAGTTAATATTATAATACTAGTAACTTTCTAAAGTATTAAAAATCCCTTATTATTTATATCTAAAAGAATAGCTAAAAAATATAATAAAAATAAAAAGCTAAAAAGTATTTAATACTTTTTACTTATATAGTCTATTATATATAAGAAACCTATTTATTTATCTATATCTTTAACTACTTATTATTAACTAGCTTTTTTAATATATTATTTAGTAATAACTTTATAAATCTATTTACTAGGTTATTACTACTATAAATCTATTATATCTTAAAAATCTTATAGTATTTATATAACTAGTAAAAGGCTATAATATTTATTATAAGTTACTTCTTCTTTATAGTACTAAGCTTTATAAGGCACTTATAAAGTAAGTATAAGTTAGTATAAAGTATTATAGGTATTTATAGTAGCTTAAGGTAGTTAGTAATTATTATAAGAGTAGTACTAATTATATAGGTAATATTAGCACTAGTAACTATCCTATAGACCTTAGAGGTAAGTATACTATATATTACTCTCTTGTACTTTATTAAACTAAAGTAAATAATATTACTAGTTAATTTAAAGCTTTTACTATTAGTAGTAGGTTACTTAATAATTTATTTATTAGTAAAGACTATAATAAAGCTAAATTAAGAGGTAAAGTTATAGTTATTTATAAATAAGCTATTAATAAATATAAAAAGCTTAGTAGTTATAAGGTTAATTAGTAAGAATTATAGGCTATAGTTAAGGTTATTAATTTATTATTTAATTTAGTATTTTAAAGCTTTAATCTTTTTTACTATAGGTAATTAGTATTAGGTAGTAACTAAATAGTTAAAGTAGGCTTTAGGTTAATAAATAAAAGTAATATATACACTATAGGTGTATTACTAGATATAATTTTACTAGGTAGTAGGTAATTTCTTGTTAATAAGTTAAAGCTTTTTACCTTAGCCTTTCTAATAAAAGGTAAGTTTACTATTAGTAGTAATAAATAATATACTACTATTAAAGGTAATAAAGTTATTAACTATAAATAACTACTTAGGTTTTACTATAAAAGTAGCCTTTTTAAGCTTTTTTTTTATAAGTAGAAAATTTATTATCTATAAGGCTAATTATATTATCTATTTATATACTAATTAATCTAAAGTTACTATTATTAAGTAATAATATTAATAAGTAAAGGTTAAAAGTTAATAAATTTATCTAGAGATTCTCTTTATAATAGTAGTTATAAGTTACCTACTAGTAGGTTTTTACCTTTATAATACTATATAATAGCTTAGTTATTATTATTATTATATTTACTAAGTAAAGATAGTAAATTTATATAGGTAGGTAAATAAGAATAATATAATTTAGTAGTATTACTAATTAAGTATACACTTAGGTAATATTATATAACTAAAGGAGAAATCTATATTAAAGTAGTAAAGGAGTAAAAGTAAGTATTAATTACTAGGCTATTTACTAGATAATAAGTAACTATATAAGAATTATTTTTTTATTATTATTTATATAGCCTTAGATAATAAGCTATAATTTGTTATAAAGCTATTTATTTTTACCTTTTACTTTATAGACTATATATAACTTAAATATATAGGTGTTACTATAGGATATCTTATTATAAGTAATAATATAAAATACACTATAGTTAATAAAGGCTTTTACTTTTACCTTATTAGATTCTTTAAAGGGTTTACTAGGTGTAGTAATAGTCTTTTTCTTATATAGTTTAATAGTAAGTATATAGTCTACCTTTTTTTTTATAGTTAAGAATACTATAGTTATAGTAGGTTATATCTTTATAAAAAACATAAGTATTAGGTTCTTTTATAGGTAACTATAGTATTATTATAGTAGTTTATTATTAATAGTAATAGTATTATATACTTCTCCTTTAGTATTAAGTATTTCTATAAGGTCTTAAATTAATAATACAAGTAGTACTATTATTAGTAATAAGGTAAAATAGGCTCTACTAGCTATATTTCTTATACTATATATAGACAAAGGATTAAAGGGGCAAGGTAATAGTATTAGTTAAATCTAGGCTATTATATATAGTTAGTGCTTTATATAGCTATTATTTTATATAGATCTAGTATACTATATTTATTACTTTCTTAATAGCTTTAGTGTATTATATAGTAGTTATAATAGGTAGTAACTTATTAGTTATTTAGGGGTATATACTAAATATAAGAAGAGTTAAGATAAGGCTATCTAGGCTAATAGTATTATTAATTATTTTAATAATAAGTTAAAAGGTAACTTTAGGTTTAGTACTAGTTTCTTTATAAATAATCTTATAGGTGTAGTAAAAAGGTATATAATAGTACTTAACTTTATTAATACTATAATAGGCTTTAATAAGTACTTCTTTTACTTTAATAAATAACCTATAGGTAGTATATTTAAACTTACTAAAGTAAAAATTTAGGCTAATATTAGTTATTATTTAATTAGGTAGACTAAGATATATATTAATCTAGTATATCTATAGTGCCTTTTATATATACTTTATAGTAATAGATTATAAGAATCTTACTATATTAAACACTATTACTATATTAACTATATAAAGTACTAGTTTATTACTATTAAGATATATTATATTAATAAAGATCTTATAGTTAAACTTATTATTATTATATAGTATAAACTTAAAGTAACTAGAGGCTTTAAAGTATAATTAGTAATAGTAGTAGTACTTATTAATAGCTTTAATTAATAAAAGAGAGGTGTTTTTTTTAGTATATTTAAGTAACTTATAAAGTTATTAAATAGATAAGTAGCTAAATTACTAGTAGATTTAGTATAATTTACTATTTATTAGGTATTACTTAGTAATATTTTTCTCTAGTAGTTATAAAAGTATCTATAGGTAGCTAAATTAGTAAATAATAAGTATAATATTATTACCTTAGATTAGCTAGTTAATAAAGTTATTAAATTTTATATTATAATAGTCTATATTCTTTAAGTAAAAAAGAAATAAAGTATTAGTAGTTATTATATAAAAACAAGGTTACTAAGTAGTATAAGTATATTAATTACCCCTAGGGATTTAAAGTAATTACTATTACTAAAGTAAATACTTACTTTACTTACTTAAGTAGTATCTATAGGTATTTTTTTACTTAAGTAATACTAAAGGGTAAAGTATTACTTATAGCTAATAGTTAATTTCTTAGCTATACTAGTATTAAGTATAATACTATAAAAAGTTACTACTAAAAAGTGCTTATTAAGTATAAATATTTTATTAGTTTTTATAGTGTTACTAGGTAGTAGCTTCTTTAGTAAGTTCTTATAAGTAAGTATATAAGTAGTTACCTAGTTATATAACTTAGAGAATATAGTTAGGCTATTAATTAATAGTTTTATAAAGAAGGTAGTAAATATAAAGAACACTATATTTATATAGTTATTATTATTACTAATAAGTTATTTTTTACTATTACTTATTTCTTAAAGATAACTTATATTATAGCCTTTATAGTTAAAAAAAAAGTAGTTAAAAGTAGCTAGTAAAGCTTATATAAAGTAAGTGCTTTTATACTAGTTAAATAAGGATTACTATTCTTCTTTAGTATATTTAGTTAACTAATAACTAGGCTTACTATAAATAAAGTACTTCTTAGTTAATTTATTATTATACTAGTTTTTACTATAGTAATTACTTTATAAAGAACTTTATATTTACTATAGATTAGTATAATTATTATAGCTACTATTATACTTATAGTTAACCTAAAATTACTTATTCTTTATAGTAGATTTATTTATAAAGTATTATATAAGTAGCTTATAGTAAAGTAAAGTATTTACTACTTTATTATATAGTTATATATAAAGGCTATAGAATATAGCTAGTAGGTTAAAGAAGGCTATAGTGTACTTAGGTATACTATAGTAATAAGTAATAAGGCACTTATAATAATCCTTATTCTTAGGTAAGCTATTATAGGTAATTACTTTAACTAGCTTAGTAACTTTTTTACTAAGTAACTTAAGGATTTTAAGCTTATTTTTACTATAGTTTTTATAGGTAATTAAGTTAAATAATATATAGTAAAGCTTTATAATATAAGCTAAGTATACTTTATTACCTTTAAATTATTTTTAAGCTTTACTATTAGAGTATTAAAATTACTTACTTATTAGTAAAAGGTAAAAGTATAATACTTTTATAGTTTACTTTAAAGTATTACTTAAATTACTACTCTATAGTAGTTTTATATTATATCTACCTAGATATAAAGGTTATAAAAATTGTAGTTTTAAGTTAATAGTCTTATACTAGCTACTAGTGTACTTTATAGCCTAGTTATTAAAGTATATCTTTATAAGGTTACTTATTTACTTTAGTATTAGTACTAATATTACTATTAATATTACTGTATTTAATAAGAGTGTTATAATATTAACTATTATAGATAAATATTAGAGTTATTAGGTTAACCCTAATAACTTATTGCTAGTAAATCATTAGATATTTAGCTATAGATTCTCTAAGGATTTATAGGCAACAAGTTAGTTATTTAACTAACTAACCTACAATAATTATCCTTTTTTTCTTTATATATAATAGAGAACTATAGTTACCCCTATTATTTATTAATTACCACTAATATATATAGTTAGAGAATTATAAAAATATAAAATATAAAAATATAAATACATGTATTTGTATTTTTGTACTTTAGAGGAAAAATATATTATATGTATTTATATTTATATTTTAGTAAAAAAAAATATAATATAAATACAAATACATGTATTTATATTTGTATTTTTGTATTTTATTACACTTTATTTATAGTTACTAATAGTTATATATTAAAATATAATTAAATTTATTATATTTCTTTTGTTATATTTCTACTGTATTTTAAAACTTTAAGTTACTTATAAACCTCTAAGTTAATAAACTAAGGATTATATTATTAAGATATATAATATATATTTAGATACCTATTTTATAGTTTTAAGTAAAATATAATATTATTAGTTATACTATATACTAAATACTAATTATACTTATTAACTTAAGACTATACTAATACTACTATAAAGATTAAATAATAAAAGTCTAAATAAGTAATATATAGTAGCTTATAATATAATACTAAGTATATAATATATTAACTAATTATTTAAGTTTAAAACAACTATAATCTTAATTCTAACTATTTATATTCTTTATATTAAGTATATATATATATATATATATATATATATATATATATATATATATATATACTAAAGAATATTAGAACTGTTACTAGAATAATCTATAACTAAAGTATTATCCTCTTCTTGTTCTATTTCTTCTTCTAATTCCTCTTCTATATCGCTTTTAATATATATACTATTATTATCCTCCTCTTCTATAGTAAAATCTAATTCATTATCTAAAACTTCAGAATAATTAAATAAATTACTATATAACTTAGGATTAATTAATTCTAAGTTACTATTATTATTATTATTAATAATAGAATTCTAGTTCTTTAATAGTACTAGTTGCTTTCTGTTTTTATAGGTAAGTCTAGTTCTTCTTTTTGTTATTATATTACTAGATTAGTTAAAACTAGCTTCTACTGCAGCTAAAGTTGAAGGTATAGCAAGGTATTTTCTAGCTATAATACTTAGTATAGGGAATTTAACTTCGTTATTTTGCCACTAGTTAATAGGGTTAACCTAGTTATAGTATATTAGCATTTAATCTTATTTTAGTAGTAAATTATTAGTTAATAACTTAATATTAATGTTAGTAGTTAAGAGCTTAATATTAATACTAGTATCTAATAACTTAATATTAATACTAGTAGTTAATAGCTTAATATTAATACTAGTATTTAATAACTTAATATTAATACTAGTATTTAATAACTTAATATTAATACTAGTATTTAATAACTTAATATTAATACTAGTAGTTAATTAATAATAGATTAACTTACTTTATCTCCTTAAATATTAACTCTAAAGTAGTTATTTAATTTATCCTTTTATATATTCTTGTTTTCTTGTTTACTTTAAATAAGAAATAAGTTACTAATATATTCCTCTTTAACCTTATTAATAGGTTGCTTAATTTTACTCTTAGTACTATTAGTAGAAGTTTCTATAGTAGTATTAATAAGTAAAGGTTCTTTATTTTTTCCTTTATTCCTAGTAGTAGTATTACTACTATTACTTAAAGTTTCTATACTTATTCTATCTTTAATAGATTCTAAGTATAGACCTTTCTAATTTTTAATTAATAAATCGTTAATAATATAGTTTTTTAAGCTATTAATAAGTTAGTTATTTACTATATAATAATATTACTCTTTATAAAGGTTTTATAATATATATATATATATATATATATATATATAAACCTTATACTTAACTTACCTATTAAATTCTCTAGCTAAGTTGTTTTTTACTAAGGTTATAATACTATTAGGTATAAAAGAAACTAAAGTATTTTTTCTAAGACTTTTATAGTTAAGTCTAGGGTCTAGAATAAACCCTATTAAATAAGGCTTATATTTACTATAATAAGTATTTAGCGTAATAGGGTATAGGAAATAGTCTTCTAGCTTCTATAACCCTATATTTATAGCTTTAATAAATATAGAAGAATAAGGATATTTAGTTTTATTAAACTAGAAATAAATAGTTAGTAGAATTTCTATAGTTATTAATTTACTATTTTAATAGTAAAAGCAACGTAAATATAAGAATAGTATTAATATAATAAGTAAAAGAATAGTATTAATATATAAAGTAAGAGAATAGTATTAATATAATAAATATAAGATTAGTATTAATATAATAAATATAAGATTAGTGTATATAGTAGTATTAATATATAGACTTATATATTTAAATAATAAATACTAAGTTATATATATATATATACTTTTTAAAATAATAATTACTTACTTTATCTACTTGGTTTTTGTAATAGGATTTAGTGGTGTACTAACGCCTAACAATAGACTATTCTAGCAACTGCCAAAAGATCCGCCAGTTCTGGCACTACGTGTCAGAACTGCACCACACATGACCTTATAAGGCGCCCTATCGCCGACCCATCGGCGATATCCTTACAATTGCCCCCCTTCCAATGCGACGCGTCCCAAGGAGCCCGCACTAGCGCCGGTATCCGTGCGCTGGAGCACAAGGTCATGTGAACCCCAAAGGCCCTGGGCAGCCTGGCGTCTGGCAACAGCTGCCAGATATTGCCTCCCTGCACCTAGTCCCTCTGAGCCTAACGTAGGCTACTTCTTGTGTGCCAAGCTGAATTAAACGCCGTGGGCCTATAACCTGACTGGTCGCCGACCAACCGCCAGCCCCTGCCTCTCTGAGGTGGGCCTACACACTACCTAAGAAGTCCTTGGCAGGCGGGAGTTGAACCCAGCCCCTGCCTACAGCCAGAAGACCCACGTAGTGCCAGAACAATTGTAATAGGATTAGGTGGTGTACCAACGCCCAACAATAGACTATTCTGGCAACTGCCAAAAGATCTGCCAGTTCTGGCACTACGTGTCAGAACTGCACTACACATGACCTTATAAGGCGCCCTATCGCCGACCTATTGGCAATATCCTTATAGTTTTCTTTAGAAGTATATAGTGCTTTAATATCTAATAGTTAATAATAAATATTCCCTATTATACTAAGGGTAGTACTAATAGTAATATAACTCTGGCTTTATAGATATATAGTAGAGCTATAAAAAACTTAAAGTATATCTCTTAAATAGGTAAGTTATATCTAGTTATTAATATTAGTATAAATAATCCTAAATATCTTATTTTTAGTTAACTTATATAGTATATCTAAGGCTAGTTTTAGCTCTATAGCTATATTAAGCATTAGATATACTAAATTCTATCTAGTCTTATTACCTAAAGTAAAATTAGTAACTATTAGCTTATATAGTATTTTATATATATATTTATTAATATAAATAAGTATATATATATATATATTAATATAAATAAGTATATATATATATATATAAATAGAAATAAATAGAGATATATATATATATATATATATATTAATAGAAATAAATAGATATATATATATATATATATTAATATAAATAAATATATATATATATAGTAGTAAATAGTTACTTATAGAGGGGTATTTTTGTTTTATAACTATTAATAGAGAATTCTTTACCCCTTTTTACGTAGTTAATAGTAGTTTAGAATTCTTTATATAATATAGTATTATTTCTTAGTAGTATTACTAATCTTTTAAGCTTTCTAATATTACCTATTATAATATTAGTGTTATAATATTAACTATTGTAGATAAATATTAGAGTTATTAGGTTAACCTTAATAACTTATTGTTAGCAAATCCTTAGATATTTAGCTATAGATTCTCTAAGGATTTATAGATAATAAGTTAGTTATTTAACTAACTAACCTATAATAATTATCCTTCTTTTCTTTATATATAATAAAGAACTATAGTTACCTTTATTATTTATTAATTACTACTAATATATATAGTTAACTATATTAACTTATCTCTTAGTGTTACTAACACTAATTAGTAGTTAACTTTACTATTAACTATAAAGGTTAACTTTATTATCTAAACTATAGATTAGTAAGGTCTATAAGAAGAGGTAATTATTACTAGTTAATTATTTATATACCTAGAGTAGGCAAGTACTAAAAAACGCCTCTATAAATACCTTTACTATAATAGTTTATACTAATTACCTATTATAATAGGTTAATTAATAGATCTATAACTAGTCCCCTTAACTAGTAAAAACCCTATTAATTTACGTCTATTATATAAGCTTTATTACCTTTAGAGAAGCACTTTTAACTATAAAAAACCCTTTACTTTATATACCTATAGTTAACTAGTAATTATTTACTATATCCTATTTATTATAAGCTCTTTAGCTTATTAACTTCTTTTTCTTATATATATACTTCTTTTACTAACTAATAGCGTTAATAAGTAGCTAATATAATAGCCTATTGTTTTTCTTTAAGTTATTTACTTATAAGAGTATATTTTTCCCTAGCTGTCTATACTACTAGTAGTAATCCCTTTAATAAACGTATATACCTTCTAGTCTACTAAAAGAAACGCCTATATTTAAGAGGTTATTAGGCTAACAGAGGGCAACAGTAAATAATACTACGCTTATAAGTAAAAGACCTAAGCTAAGATAAGTAAATATAATAAGCTTATAAGTAAGTAAGGCTTATAGGTTATTACACCTTTACTTATAAGGTAATAAGAAGAAATTTATAGTAAGTATAATATACTACTTAATATATAGTAGTAAGTAGTAGTAATTAATAATATATTTACTATACTAATTAACCTTATATAGTGTATTCTCCTATAGTAATAAGAAAAGACTATATTAAGAAGTTATTAATTAACCTTATAAGTAAGTAATAAGCTTTTATACTTAACACTATTACTATATTTTATATTAGTAGTTATAAGTACTATAACTATATTAGTAGTAAATTACTTTACTATACTTATAAGGATTTTAGTAAATAGTCTATAAATAACTTTAAGGTAATTAACTAAAAGGTCTTAATAAGCCTATATAACTTCCTTGTTAATTATAGTATATAGGTTAACTATAGTAAACACCTATTAATTACTTAATATATATTTAATACCCTCTAATAGGAGGAAGGTGCCTACTAGACTAATAAGAAAATTACTATTATTAAAAGATTATTATATAACTTTAAACTATACCTTAAAGACCTTAACTTTATTAAGAATATCTAAGGTTATAATATAATCCTATATAGTAAAAAACTAGCTAAAGTATACTTATTACTAGTAATTACTTATTAAACCTTCTATAATAACCTAACTTTTACTTTACTACTGCCTTTATTAACACTAAAACCCTAAGTAATAGCTAAAATCTATAGCCTATATATAATAACTACTATACTACTATAGAAGCCTTTGTTAACTATAGTAATATTAATAGTAATATTAAGGCTAATACTAAAGTAAATAAGTAACCTTATAAAGATATACTTTAATAACTAGGCTATAAAATATACTAGTAGCTAGTATAAGACTATTAACTTAAAATTACTATTATTTTATAACCTTTATATCTAGGTAAGTATAATATAAGACTACTATAGAGTAGTAATTTAAGTAATACTCTAAGGTAAACTATAAAAGTATTATACCTTTATACTTTACTAATAAGTAGGTAATTTTAATACTTTAATAGTAAAGCTTAAAGAATAATTTAAAGGTAATAAGGTACACTTAGCCTATATTATTAAGCTTTACTATATATTATTTAACTTAATTACTTATAAAAACTATAGTAAGAATAAGCTTAAGATCCTTAAGTTACTTATTAAAAGGGTTACTAAACTAGTTAAAGTAACTACTTATAATAGTCTACCTAAGGATAAAGATTATTATAAGTGCCTTATTACCTATTACTATAGTATACCTAAGTACACTATAGCTCTCCTTAACCTACTAGTTATATTCTATAGCCTTTATATATAACTATATAATAAAGTAGTAAATACCTACTTTACTATAAGCTACCTATATAATACTTTATAATAAATCTACTATAGAGAATAAGTAATTTTAGGTTAACTATAAGTATAATAGTAGCTATAATAATTATACTAATCTATAGTAAATATAAGGTTCTTTATAAAGTAACTACTATAGTAAAAACTAGTATATAATAAATTAACTAAGAAGTACTTTATTTATAGTAAGCCTAGTTATTAGTTAACTAAGTACACTAAAAAGAGTAGTAATCCTTATTTAACTAGTATAAAAGTACCTACTTTATATAAGCTTTACTAGCTACCTTTAACTACTTTCTTCTTAACTATAAAGGTTATAATATAAGTTATCTTTAAGAAGTAAGTAATAGTAATAAATAACCTATTAGTAATAATAATAACTATATAGATATAGTGTTCTTTATATTTACTACTTTCTTTATATAACTATTAATTAATAGCCTAACTATATTCTTAAGTTATATAACTAGGTAACTACTTATGCACTTACTTATAAGAACCTACTAAAGAAGCTATTACTTAGTAAGACTATAAAAACTAATAAGATATTTAACTTAATAAGCGCTATTTAGTAGTAACTTTTTATAGTATTATACTTAATACTAGTGTAGCTAAGAAATTAACTACTAGCTATAAGTAATACTTTACCCTTTAGTACTACTTAGGTAAAAAGATACCTATAGATACTACCTAAGTAAGTAAAGTAAGTATTTACTTTAGTAGTAGTAATTACTTTAAATCCCTAGGGGTAATTAATATACTTATACTACTTAGTAACCTTGTTTTTTATATAATAACTACTAATACTTTATTTCTTTTTACTTAAAAGATATAGACTATTATAGTATAAAATTTAATAACCTTACTAACTAGCTAATCTAAGGTAATAATATTATACTTATTATTTACTAATTTAGCTACCTATAGATACTTTTATAACTACTAAGAAAGTATTACTAGGTAATACCTAATAGATAGTAAATTATACTAAATTTACTAGTAATTTAGCTACCTAACTATTTAGTAACTTTATAAGTTACTTAAATATACTAGAGAAAACACCTCTTTATTATTAATTAAAGCTATTAATAAGTACTACTACTACTACTAATTATACTCTAAAGCCCTTAGTTACTTTAAGTTTATATTATATAATAATAATAAGTTTAACTATAAGATCCTTATTAATATAATATATCTTAATAGTAATAAACTAGTACTTTATATAGTTAATATAGTAATAGTATTTAATATAGTAAGATTCTTATAATCTATTACTATAGAGTATATATAGAAGGCACTATAGATATACTAGATTAATATATATTTTAGCCTACCTAATTAAATAATAACTAACGTTAGCCTAAATTTTTACTTTAGTAAGTTTAAATATACTACCTATAGGTTATTTATTAAAGTAAAAGAAGTACTTATTAAAGCCTATTATAGTATTAGTAAAGTTAAGCACTATTATATACCCTTTTACTACACCTATAAGATTATTTATAAAGAAATAGCACTAAACCTAAAGTTACTTTTTAACTTACTATTAAAGTAATTAATAATACTACTAGCCTAGATAGCCTTATCTTAACTTTTCTTAGTTTTAGTGTATACCCTTAAATAACTAATAAGTTACTATCTATATAACTACTTTATAGTCACTAAAGTAATTAAGAAAGTAATAGCTATAGTATACTAAATCTATAAAGTAATAGCTTTATAAAGCACTAGCTATATATAATAGCCTAGATTTAACTAATACTATTACTTTACCTCTTTAATCCTTATCTATATATAGTATAAAAAATATAGCTAGTAAGGCCTATTTTACCTTATTACTAATAATAGTACTACTTATACTATTAATTTACCTATAGCCTATATAACTTTAGGATTACTATAGTAAAACCCTACTATATAGAGAAAGGTTAACTAGACCTCCTTATGCTAAATAAACCTACTAGCTACTTTATATAAGTAGAAGATAATCTATATGTACTATATAAGCGAAGAAGACCTTATAAAGATACTTAACGCTAAAAGAAAGTATATAATACTATTATTATTAATAATAAATTACTATAATAATACTATAGTTCCTATAAAAGAACCTAATACCTATATTCTTTATAAAGATATACTTTACTATAACTATAGTGTTCTTAACTATAAAAGAAGAGGTAGACTATATACTTACTATTAAGCTATATAAAAAAGGATTATTACTATACCTAGTAAACCCTTTAAAGAATTTAATAAGGCAAAGGTAAAAGCCTTTTAACTATAGTATATTTTATATTATTACCTATAATAAGAAATCCTATAGTAATACCTATATATTTAAATTATATATAGTCTATAAAGTAAAAGTAAAAATAATAGCCTTATAAGAAATTATAGCTTATTATCTAAGGCTATATAGATAATAGTAAAGAAATAATTCTTATATAGTTACCTACTATTTAGTAAATAGCCTAGTAATTAATACTTACTTTGCCTTTTATACTTTAATATAGATTTCTTCTCTAGTTATATAATATTACCTAGCGTATACCTAATTAGTAATACTACTAAATTATTATTTTTATTTACCTACCTATATAAATTTACTATCTTTACCTAGTAAATATAATAATAATAGTAACTAAGCTATTATATAGTATTATAGAGGTAGAACCTACTAGTAAGTAACTTATAACTACTATTATAAAGAGAATCTCTAGATAGATTTATTAACCTTTAACCTTTACTTATTAATATTATTACCTAATAATAGTAACTTTAGATTAATTAGTATATAAATAGATAATATAATTAGCCTTATAAATAGTAAATTCTCTACCTATAAAGAGAAGAAGCTTAAGAAGGCTACTTTTATAGTAAAACCTAAGTAGTTACTTATAGCTAATAACTTTATTACTTTAATAGTAGTATATTATTATTACTACTAATAGTAAGCTTACCTTTATTAAAAAGGCTAAGGTAAAAAGCTTTAACTTATTAACAAGAAATTACTTACTGCCTAGTAAGATTATATCTAGTAATACCTATAGGTATATATTACTTCTATTTACTAACCTAAAGCCTACTTTAACTATTTAGTTACTACTTAACACTAATTACCTATAGTAGAAAGATTAAAGCTTTAAACTACTAAATTAAATAGTAAATTAATAACCTTAACTATAGCCTATAATTCTTACTAATTAACCTTATAACTACTAAGCTCTTTATATTTATTAATAGCTTATTTATAAATAACTATAACTTTACTTCTTAACTTAGCTTTATTATAGTCTTTACTAATAAATAAATTATTAAGTAACCTACTACTAACAGTAAAAGCTTTAAATTAACTAGTAATATTGTCTACTTTAGCTTAATAAAGTATAAAAGAGTTATATAAGTATACTTACCTCTAAGGTCTATAGGATAGTTACTAGTGCTAACGTTACCTATATAATTAGTACTACTTTTATAATAATTACTAACTACCTTAAACTACTATAAATACCTATAATACTCTATACTAACTTATACTTACTTTATAAGTGCCTTATAAAGCTTAGTACTATAAAAAGAAGTAACTTATAATAAATATTATAGCTCTTTACTATTATATAAATACTATAAGATTTATAAGATATAGTAGATTTATAGTAGTAATAACCTAGTAGATAGATTTATAAAGTTATTACTAAATAATATATTAGAGAAGCTAGTTAATAATAGGTAGTTAGAGATATAGATAAATAGATAGGTTTTTTATATATAATAGACTATATAAGTAAAAAAGTATTAAATACTTTTTAGCTTCTTGTTTTTATTATGTTTTTTAGCTATTCTTTTAGATATAAATAATAGGGGATTTCTAGCACTATAGAAAGTTACTAGTATTATAATATTCACTATTATAAATAAATATTAGAGTTATTAGGTTAACCCTAATGACTTATTACTAGTAAATCCTTAGATATTTAGCTATAGATTCTCTAAGGATTTATAGGCAATAAGTTAGTTATTTAACTAACTAACCTATAATAATTATCCTTCTTTTCTTTATGTATAATAAAGAACTATAGTTACCTTTATTATTTATTAATTACTACTAATATATACGGTTAACTATATTAACTTATCCCTTAGTGTTACTAATAATTAGTTAAAGTATATATATATATATAGCTTTATTAATTATTATAATAGTAATTAAAAGTACTTACTATAGTTATTTTTTAATACTTTTTCTTAATCTTTATAAGATAATTTATCTAAAGCGCCTATATAGTTATTTAAGATATATACTGCTTTAAATTTAGATATATCTTTATCTAAGACTATACTAGTAATATACTTATCTATAAGAGCTTTAGCTACTAGATTTAATATATGTGCTATATATATTATATTATGTAAAGATATACTATTATTAGTATTATAACTTAGTAAAAAGCTATTTAAAAAGGTATTATTATTAGTGCTATTATCTCTTGTTATACTAAAAATTAAATAGTTAGTAAACTATATATATCTATATATATTTATATATATATCTATATATATTTATCAGAGAATTACAAAAATACAAAATACAAAAATACAAATACATGTATTTGTATTTGTATTTTACTAAAAGGAAATATAATACAAATATAAATACATGTATTTGTATTTGTATTTTTGTATTTTATTACACTTTATTTATAGTTATTAATAGTTATATATTAAAATATAATTAAACCTATTATATTTCTTTTATTATATTTCTACTGTATTTTTAAACTTTTAGTTAGTTATAAACCTTTAAGTTAATAAACTAAGAATTATATTATTAATATATATAATATATATTTAGCTACTTATTTTATAATATAAAGTAGAATATAATATAATTACCTAGACTATATACTCCTATTAATAATAAATAGTAAAATTATAAGTAAGTAATATATAGTAGTTTATAGTGTAATACTAAGTATTAAATATAATAAATAATCTTTAAGTATAAAATAACTATAATCTTAAATCTAACTATTTTTATTATCTATATCTAGTATATCTAATAGTATTAGTATATATATATATATATATATACTAAAGAATATCAGAGCTATTACTAGAATAATCTATAACTAAAGTATTATTCTCTTCTTCTTCTATTTCTTCTTCTAATTCCTCTTCTATATTGTTTTCAATATATATACTATTATTATCCTCCTCTTCTATAGTGAAATCTAATTCATCATCTGAAACTTCAGAATAATCAAATAAATCACTATATAACTTAGGATTAATTAATTCTAAGTTACTATTATTATTAATAATAGAATTCTAGTTCTTTAATAGTACTAGTTGCCTTCTGTTTTTATGGGTAAGTCTAGTTCTTCTTTTTGTTATTATATTACTAGATTGGTTAAAACTAGCTTCTACTGCAGCTGAAGTTAAAGGTATAGCAAGGTATTTTCTAGCTATAATACTTAGTATAGGGAATTTAACTTTGTTATCTTGCTACTAGTTAATAGGGTTAACCTAGTTATAGTATATTAGTATTTAATCTTAGTAGTAAATTATTAGTTAATATTAATATTAGTAGTTAATAACTTAATATTAATACTAGTAGTTAATAACTTAATATTAATACTAGTAATTAATAATATTACTTATAGAGTTATAGTTTATATTATTACTAGTAGTTAATATTCTTTCTAGTAATATTATTTACTACTAATAAATAATAAAGGGTCTAATAATAATAGATTAACTTACTTTATCTACTTAAATATTAACTCTAAAGTAGTTATTTAATTTATCCTTTTATATATTCTTATTTTCTTGTTTACTTTAAATAGAAAATAAATTACTAATATATTCCTCTTTAACCTTATTATTAGGTAGCTTAATTTTACTTTTAATAGTATTAGTAGAAGTTTCTATAGTAGTATTAATAAGTAAAGTTTCTTTATTTTTTCCTTTATTCTTAGTAGTAATATTATTACTATTAGTTAAGGTTTCTATACTTATTCTATCTTTAATAGATTCTAAGTATAGACCTTTTTGATTTTTTATTAATAAATTATTAATAATATAGTTTTTTAAGCTATTAATTAGTTAGTTATTTACTATATAATAATATTACTATTAATAAAGGTTTTATAATATATATATATATTAACTTTATATTTAACTTACCTATTAAACTCCCTTGCTAAGTCGTTTTTTGCTAAGGTTATAATACTATTAGGTATAAAGGATACTAGACTATTTTTTCTAAGACTTTTATAATTAAGTCTAGGGTCTAGAATAAACCCTATTAAATAAGGCTCATATTTACTATAATAAGTATTAGGCGTAATAGGGTATGGAAAATAGTCTTCAAGCTTCTGTAACCCTATATTTATAGCTTTAATAAATATAGAAGAATAAAGATATTTAGTTTCATTAAACTAGAAAGAAATAGTTAGTAGAATTCTTATAGTTATTAATATACTATTTAAATAGTATAAATAAAAGAAATATAATAATAGTATTAATTTAATAAATAATAAAATATTATTAATATAATAAATATAAGATTAGTATATATACTAGCTTTAATATATAGGCTTATATATTTAAATAGTAAATACTATAATATATATATATATATATACTTTCTTAAATAATAATTACTTACTTTATCTACTTGGTTTTCTTTAGAAGTATATAGGGCTTTAATATCTAATAGTTGATAATAAATATTCCCTATTATACTAAGAGTAGTACTAATAGTTATATAACTCCGGCTTTGTAGATATATAGTAGGGCTATAAAAAACTTGAAGTATATCTCTTAAATAAGTAAGTTGTATCTAGTCATTAATATTAGGATAAATAATCCTAAATATCTTATTTTTAGTTAACTTATATAGTATATCTAAGGCTAGTTTTAGCTCTATAGCTATATTAAGCATTAGATATACTAAATTCCATCTAGTCTTATTACCTAGAGAAAGATTAGTAACTATTAGGTTATATAGTATTATATATATATATATGTATATATATATATATATATGTAATAATATTAATATAAGTAGGTATATATATATAGATATTAATATAAATATATATATATAAGTAGGTATATATATATAGATATTAATATAAATATATTTATATAAGTAGGTATATATATATAGATATTAATATTAATATATATATATTATATATAGTAGTAAATAGTTACTTACAGAGGGGTATTTTTGTTTTATAACTATTAACAGGGAATTTTTTCCCCTTTTTTGCGTAGTTAATAGTAGTTTAGAATTCTTTATATAATATAGTATTATTTCTTAGTAGTATTACTAATCTTTTCAGCTTTCTAATATTACCTATTATAATATTAGTCTAAGTATATATATATATATAGGTATATTAATTATTATAATAATAATTAAAAGTACTTACTATAGTTATTTTTTAATACTTTTTCTTGATCTTTATAAGATAATTTATCTAAAGCGCCTGTATAGTTATTTAAGATATATTCTGCTTTAAATTCAGATATATCTTTATCTAACACTATACTGCTAATATATTTATCTATAATAGCTTTAGCTACTAGATTTAATATATGTACTATACATCTTATATCATATAAAGATATACTATTATTAGTATTATAACTTAGTAAAAAGCTATTTAAAAAAGTATTATTATTAGTGCCGTTATCTCTTGTTATACTAAGAAATTAAATAGTTAGTTAACTATATATATATATATATATATATATATATATATATATACTTAAGGTAAAAAAATAAAACACTTACCTAATAATATTCTCTTTAGGTATACTATATTTATTAATAATACTTTCTTTAAAGACTTCTTGTATATATAAGCTAGTATGTGCACTATTTAAGTATTTAAAGCCTAAATAAGTTATAATAGTTAGTATATATATATTTATAATAAGTTAATAATAGTAAAATTATTAATAACTAGTTTTAGATAAAAGAAATAGTTAATATACCTAATTATATATAGTTTAACTTAGTAGAGTTATCTATATAAGAGCCTATAACCCCTAAATAGGCCTTATTATCTATAGAGGTCCATATATCTAGCTGAATAGATATATAACCATAGTTTAAAAAGTGTTACTGTAGGTTATATATAATAGTTGCTTCTAAGCTAGTAAACTTAATACCTAAGTATTTAGTTAAGCCTCTATAATTAACAGTAGGACTAGAGCTATATAAAGATAATATTAGTAAAATATATATAGTAAATATAAATATATATATAAATATATATATAGTTATAATTAAAAGCTAACTTACTTATTTAAATAAGATAATAAAGAATTAAACTTATTAGAAGTAATATTACTATAAGGTATATAAATTATAGTAGATAATTAATAATATAATCATAGAATTCTGTTTCTTCTATATTATTATAATTATTAATAGTACTACTTTCTCTATATCTTCGTTTATTTGGTGTATTAGACATAAAGTCATTAATAGTGCTTTGTGTAATATTACTTCTATTATTATTCTTTATATAGTCCTGAACTATTAAAAGGTTAGTAAGTAAATAATAATAATATTATTAATTATAATTATTATTATAATAAGAGTAGTAGTTATAATAATATATAACTATTATATATATATTAATAATATATATATCTATATATATATATTATAATATATATATCTATAATATATATATCTATAATATATATCTATAATATATAAATCTATAATATATAAATCTATAATATATAAATCTATAATATATAAATTATAATATATATATTATTAATATATATATATATATATATATAGTTATATTACTATATATAAAGAAGGTAATAATATAGAAGTATAAAGTAACTTACACTTAATTTTATCTATATCTAGTTCTTCTTTTTCTGATGTTGCTATTATAGGGTGGGTTTTTTTATAGTGAGTTACTGCATTAGACGTCTAAAATCGAGCTACTTTAGTAGTAAATTTCTTATTATAACCTTTAATATTACAGGTTAATTCTATTTCCCTATCTTTACTTAAATTAATAGGTAATAGTTTATAAGTAAATAAACCGTTAGTAATAGGATACTGCTTAGTGCCTTTAAAGATATAATTTTTTTGATTTTCTATTTTATAGGCGTATAAAAACTGGTTTTTAGTACTATTAATTATATCTAAGAGGAATTAATAATAGAATCCTCTGCTTAAGAGGTGCTAGAGGATTCACTAGCGTAGAAGGAATTGCCGGATTCAGAAGCCATTTTTTTATTATATATATATATATATATATTTCTTTAATAAAGAGTAAAATAAAGTAGTTAAGATAGTTAATAGTTAAATAAATACTTAAAAGTATTCTTATAATCTTTACTATTATTAATATAATAGTATTCTTTATAGTATATAAGAAAGTAAGTTACTATTTACAATAAGAAAAATAAAGAAGTAAAATACTACTATATATACTTTTTTACTTAGTATATAACTTACTATAACTATATATTTAGTATATAACTATAACTATACCCTTATACTATAGTTATACCTTTTAATTATATAAAACTATAAATATAACTATACCTTTATACTTTAGTTATACCTTTTAGTTATATAAAACTTTAACTATAACTATAACTATACCTATATCTTTAAGCTATAGTTATACCTTTTAATTTTATAAAACTATAACTATAACTATAACTATACTCTTATATTATACTTATAGTTATAGTTTAAGATTTTATAAAACTATAACTATAACTATAACTATACTCTTATATTATACTTATAGTTATAGTTTAAGATTTTATAAAACTATACCTATAACTATAATTATAACTATACCTTTAAGGTATATTTATACCTCTTAAATTTATAAAACTATAACTATAACTATAACTATACTCTTATATTATACTTATAGTTATAGTGTAAGAATTTATAAAACTATAATAATAGATATACTTATAACTATACCCTTAAGCTATAGTTATATCTTTTAATTTTATAAAACTATAAGTATAATTAAAAATATACCTTTAAGCTATATTTATACCTTAAAATTTTATAAAACTAAATCTAAAACTATAACTATACCTTTATATTATACTAATAGTTATAGTTCTAGATTTTATAAAACTATAACTATTACTATAATATAATTATACCCTTATACTATAGTTATACTTAGAGGTTTAGATCTTATATCTTATAATTTTATAAAGAATAGAAATACTATAATATATATCTAAATATATATAACTTATATCTTATAAAATACAGTATTATTAGTATATATAGTTTATATAGGCTATTAAAGTTATTTTTATATAATTTATTTAAGGAAGAAGAAAATAAATAACAATATATATTTTAAATACAAAAATATAAATACAAACACATGTATTTGTATTTTAAATATAAATATATGTATTTTAGAAAAACTAAAATAAAATACAAATACGTATTTGTATTTGTATTTGTATTTGTATTTTTGTATTTGTATTTTGTATTTGTATTGTATTTTGTATTTTTTTGTAATTCTCTAAGTACTATATACTATCTACTAGACTACTATATAGTAAACCTATTTTTATAATATAGTATAGCCTTACTATTATTATCTATATAAACTACTAAGAATTTTATTAAAACTAAAATAAACTACTTATATATTAACTTATATTATATTATATATAACTCTATATATAGCTATATAGTATTATTTTCTTTAAAGTAAGTACTATGTCTTTAATTAATAATATAAGTATACTAAAAATACTATTATAGAATAGAAAATAACTCTATATGTTTAAGTACTTTATACTATACTAAGTTTGAAGAACTAGAAAATAAAGTTAATTCTTATAACTCTTTAAATATTTTAATTAATAATAATCCTACTTTTACTATAGAAAATATAGTTAAGTTATTAGAAGATAATAATAACTTTATTAATACTATATATACTATTATTCTAGAAGAGCTAGAAGCTTTAGAAATTAAGTAAATAGACTTAGACAAGCGTTTTAATATTAATACTCTTAATGTTTTTAACCCTTATACTATATTATATAATATAAGTATTAAGTATAAAGAGAATATTAAAAGTAATAGTATGAAACTTCTATTATATAAATTATTTTATAATAAAGTTACTATAAATAGCAATAATAAAGAGTTTAAAGTAAGTTAATATTTCTATAGTAGTAATATAAATAATATATATAGTATATACTAATATTACTAGAATTATATACTTAATACTATTAAAAATAGTATTAGTTATAGTTTTTATAAGTAAAAAAAAGAGAATAATAATACTATTTCTACTAGTAGTATTAAAGAAGTAAAAGACTATTATATTAATATCATTTTACTTAATATTTTTTCTACTAGTAGAGTTAGAAATCTTAGTATTAGTAGTTCTTAAGATATTTATAGTTTAATAAAAAAGTAATTATATATAGTTAAAAGATAGTAATTATACTACTTATATATATCTTAATATATAAGAAAATATTAAACCTAGTAAAAAGATACTATTAGATACTTTAACCTTTATAGTAATAATTATAGTACTAAGTCTATAAATATATCTATAAATATATTAGATTTAAATATCTAGATTTATAATATAATTAACTATATAATTAACTATATAATTATATAGTAATAATACTAACCTTTAATTTATGTATTTTTGTAATAAAATATAAATATAAATATATATATGTTAGAAAAATAAAAATAAAATATAAATATATCTTTGTATTTATGTTTATATTTTATATTTTATATTTATATTATATGTTTGTATTATATTTTGTATTTTTTCTTAATACACTAGTTCTAAGAGATCTCCTTAGAGAAATAGGTCTTACTTCAAAGATCTATTCTTAATTTCTTTATATATAAAAATTATTATTATATAGTATATATAGCAGTTTTTTAAGTAGTTATTATTATATCTAGTGTATATAGTGTATATAGTATTAATAATACTATAGTTGTTAGTAACACCAAGGGATAAGTTAATATAGTTAACTATATATATTAGTAGTGATTAATAAATAATAGAAGTAACTATAGTTCTCTATTATATATAAAAAAAAGAAGGATAATTATT
>NW_026850765.1:0-34165 GCF_030913465.1 Colletotrichum navitas
TAGTATCTATTACTATTAATTAGTAAGCTATTAGATAGGCTTTAAGAAGTAAAATAGATCTTAAAGATAAATATTTATAATATATACTACTATATTAATATTAAGAAGAAAGACTATTAAAAACAGTGTTCTAGACTAAATATAGTTACTTTAAATATATAGCTATACCCTTTAGGTTAATAAATATACCTATAATATTCTAGGCGTTTATTTACTAAGCACTTAGTAAGCTACTTAATATATATTATATTATATATATAGATAACCTTATAATTTACTTTACTATAAAAAAGTAATATACTAAGGACCTTAAGAAGGTCCTCTAAAGGCTTTAGATATTTAGACTATTTATAAAGCTATTTAAGTATTTATTTTATTAATAGAGGGTTAAATTCCTAGGGTATATAATTACCTTAGATATAGTTAAGATAAATAAGTCCTAAGTGTAAATAATTACTAACTAGAAGGTACTAAAGTCTATAAAGAATATCTAAGTGTTCTTAAGGTTCTATAATTTTTATTATAAGTTTATCCTAGGGTAGATAAGTATTACTATACCTATAATATCCTTATTAAAGAGGTATATAAGTGTTTTTTATATATTTAAATAGACAAAGGAGGCTAATATAGCTTTTAATTAGCTAAAGGTTACTTTCTTATTAGTAATAGTACTAATATATTAAAACCTTTAATATACTATATATATAAAGATAAATATATTAATTAAGGCTATTATAGTTATTTTTTCTTAGTAAGTAAAAAAGTAGTAGTAACTAGTTACTTACTAGTTATAAAAGCTTAGTAAAATAAAGTAATAATAGGCTATAGTGTAGTAGAAGCTATTAGCTATTATTAAAGGATTAGAGCACTAGGCCTATTACTTTTAAGGTCTATTAAAGAAGTTCTTAGTCCTAATAGACTACTAACTATTAAAAGGTATTATTAGTGCGCCTATATAAGACCTTTAGAAAAGGCTTACTTACTAGGTATATAAATTATTAGTATTTAACTTTAACCTAGAGTATAGACTAAGAAAAATAAATCTAGTAAATAAATTATCTTAGAGGCTAGACTATATAAAAAAGAAAGTACTATATATAGATATTTTACTAACACTAGTAAAGAAGCTATAGCTTATTAATAAGCTACTACTTAATATACACTAAATAATTATAGGCTTTAAAGAAAAAAGTAAAACTATAACTATATATATTTAGGTAGTAAAGGCTTTAGTAAATAATCCTAGCTATAAAGTAAATAGTTCTTAGGATAAGGAATCCTTTTCTTTAAGTTAGTAGTAAGCTATAAGGTACTTTAACTATTTAGTAATAATTACTACTATTACTACCTAAGGCTAAAGAGCAAGAAGGTAATTAAAAACTACTTAGTAAAGAGTTATCTAGGTAACTAAGGAACCTAAAGAAGCTAAGGTTATTATACTAAAATAGTATATTTTATACTAAGTTATAAAGAAACTTATAACTAGTAAAATAGTATATATACTAGACCTTATAACTAAGATAAAAGAGCTTATTAGAGGACTATAAGCTAAAGATAAGTTTTACTTATTATAATTAGTAAAAGTATTTAGTATAGCTAGTAAGTTAAAAGTATATACTATTAATAAAAAAGGTACCTTGTTCTTTAAAAAAAGACTAGTAATTCTATAAGTAGAATCTCTAAGGGCAAAGATCCTTTTGTTGTAATGTTGACTATTGTGGATAAATATTAGAGTTATTAGGTTAACCCTAATGACTTATCGCCAGCAAATCCTTAGATATTTAGCCATAGATTCTCTAAGGATTTATAGGCAATAAGTTAGTTATTTAACTAACTAACCTACAATAATTATCCTTGTTTTCTTTATATATAATAGAGAACTACAGTTACCCCTATTATTTATTAATTACTACTAATATATATAGTTAACTATATTAACCTATCCCTTAGTATTACTAATACTAATTAGTAGTTAACTTTACTATTAACTATATAGGTTAACTTTACTGTCTAAACTATAGATTAGTAAGGACTACAAGAAGAGGTAATTATTACTAGTTAATTATTTATACGCCTAGAGTAAGCAAGTACTAAAAAACGCCTTTATAAATACCCTTACTATAATAGTTTATACTAATTACCTATTATAATAGGTTAATTAATAGATTTATAACTAGTCCTTTTAACTAGTAGAAACCTTATTAATTTATATCTATTATATAAGCTTTATTACCTTTAGAGAAGTACTCTTAACTATAAAAAACCCCTTACTTTATATACCTATAGCTAACTAGTAATTATTTACTATATCCTATTTATTATAAGCTCTTTAGCTTACTAACTTCTTTTTCTTATATATATACTTCTTTTACTAACTAATAGTGTTAATAAGTTACTAATATAATAGCCTATTATTTTTCCTCCTTCTGCTAACTAATAGCATTAATAAGTAGCTAATATAATAGCCTATTATTTTTCCCTAAGTTATTTACCTATAAGAATGTATTTTTCTCTAGCTATCTATACTACTAGTAGTAATCCCTCTAATAAACATATATACCTTTTAGTCTACTAGAAGAAACGCCTATGTTTAAGAGGTTATTAGGCTAATAGAGGGCAACAGTAAATAACACTATACCTATAAGTAAAAGACCTAAGCTAAGATAAGTAAATATAATAAGCTTATAAGTAAGTAAGGCTTATAGGTTACTATACCTTTGTTTATAAGGTAATAAGAAGAAGTTTATAGTAAGTATAATATACTACTTAATATAAAGCAGTAAATAGTAGTAATTAATAATATATTTACTATACTTATTAACCTTATATAGTATATCCTCCTATAGTAATAAGGAAAAGACTATATTAAGAAGTTATTAACTAACTTTATAAGTAAGTAATAAGCTTTTATATTTAACACTATTACTATATTTTATATTAGTAGTTATAAGTACTATAACTATATTAGTAGTAAATTACTTTACTACGCCTATAAGGATTTTAGTAAATAGTCTATAAGTAACTTTAAGGTAATTAACTAGAAGGTCTTAATAAGCCTATATAACTTCCTTATTAATTATAGTATATAGGTTAACTATAGTAAACACTTGTTAATTATTTAACGTATATTTAATACCTTTTAACAAGAGGAAGACGTCTACTAGACTAATAAGATAATTATTATTATTAATAGATTATTATATAACTTTAAACTATACCTTAAAGACCTTAACTTTATTAAGAATATTAGAGGTTATAATATAATCTTATATAGTAAAAAACTAGCTAAAGTATACCTATTACTAGTAATTACTTATTAGACCTTCTATAATAACCTAACCTTTACCTTACTACTACCTTTATTAACGCTAAAACCCTAAGTAATAGCTAATATCTATAGCCTATATATAATAGCTACTATACTACTATAGGAGCTTTTATTAACTATAGTAATATTAATAGTAATATTAAGGCTAACACTAAAGTAAATAAGTAACCTTATAAAGATATACTTTAATAACTAGGCTATAAAATATATTACTAGCTAGTATAAGACTATTAACTTAAAATTACTATTATTTTATAACCTTTATATCTAGGTAGGTATAATATAAAACTACTATAGAGTAGTAATTTAAGTAATACTTTAAGGTAAACTACAAGAGTATTATACCTTTACCTTCTACTAATAAGTAGGTAATTTTAATACCCTAATAGTAAAGCTTAAAGAATAATTTAAAGGTAATAAGGTACACTTAGCCTATATTACTAAGCTTTACTATATATTATTCAACTTAATTACCTATAAAAACTATAGTAAGAATAAGCTTAAGATCCTTAAGTTACTTATTAAAAAGGTTACTAAGCTAGTTAAGGTAACTACCTATAATAGTCTACCTAAGGATAAGGATTATTATAAGTACCTTATTACCTATTACTATAGTATACCTAAGTATACTATAGCTTTCTTTAACTTACTAGCTATATTCTATAGCCTCTATATATAACTATATAATAAAGTAGTAAATACTTTACTTTACTATAAGCTATTTATATAATACCTTATAAATAAATTACTATAGAGGATAAGTAATTTTAGGTTAACTATAAGTATAATAGTAGCTATAATAATTACACTAATCTATAGTAAATATAAGGTTCTTTATATAAAGTAACTACTATAGTAAAAACTAGTATAGTAATAAATTAACTAAGAAGTACTTTATCTATAGTAAGCCTAGTTATTAGTTAACTAAATATACTAAAGAAGAGTAGTAATCCTTGTTTAACTAGTATAAAAGTACTTACTTTATATAAGCTTTACTAGCTACCTTTAACTACTTTCTTCTTAATTATAAAGGTTATAATATAAGTTATCTTTAAGAAGTAAATAATAGTAATAAATAACCTACTAGTAATAATAATAACTATATAAATATAGTATTCTTTATATTTACTACTTCTTTATATAACTATTAATTAATAGCCTAACTATATTCTCTAAGTTATATAACTAAGTAACTACTTATATACTTACTTATAAGAACCTACTAAAGAAGCTATTACTTAGTAAAACTATAAAAACTAAAGAGATATTTATACTTAATAAGCGCTATTTAGTAGTAACTTTTTATAGTATTATACTTAACACTAGTGTAGCTAAGAAATTAACTACTAGCTATAAGTAATACTTTATCTTTAGTATTACTTAGGTAAAAAGATACCTATAGATATTACCTAAGTAAGTAAAATAAGTATTTACTTTAGTAGTAGTAATTACTTTAAATCCCTAGGGGTAATTAATATACTTATACTACTTAGTAACCTTGTCTTTTATATAATAACTACTAATACTCTATTTCTCTTTTACTTAAAGAATATAGACTATTATAGTATAAAATTTAATAACCTTACTAACTAGCTAATCTAAGGTAATAATATTATACTTATTGTTTAATAATTTAGCTACTTATAGATGCTTTTATAACTACTAGAGAAGAGTATTACTAGGTAATACCTAATAGATAGTAAATTATACTAAATCTACTAGTAATTTAGCTACCTATCTATTTAGTAACTTTATAAGTTACTTAAATATACTAAAGAAAACACCTTCTTTTATTAATTAAAGCTATTAATAAGTACTACTACTACTACTAATTATACTCTAAAGCCTCTAGTTACTTTAAGTTTATACTATATAATAATAATAAGTTTAACTATAAGATCTTTATTAATATAATATATCTTAATAGTAATAAACTAGTACTTTATATAGTTAATATAGTAATAGTGTTTAATATAGTAAGATTTTATAATCTATTACTATAGAGTATATAAGAGGCACTATAGATATACTAGATTAATATATATCTTAGCCTACTTAATTAAATAATAACTAATACTAGCCTAAATTTTTACTTTAGTAAGTTTAAATATACTACCTATAGGTTATTTATTAAAGTAAAAGAAGTACTTATTAAAGCCTACTATAGTATTAGTAAAGTTAAGTACTATTATATACCCTTTACTATACCTACAAGATTATTTATAAAGAAACTAGTACTAAACCTAAAGTTACCTTTAACTTACTATTAAAATAATTAATAATACTATTAGCCTAGATAGCCTTGTCCTAACTCTTCTTGTTTTTAGTATATACCTCTAAATAACTAATAAGTTACTACTTATATAACTACTATATAATACACTAAAGCTATTAAGAAAGTAATAAATATAGTACACTAGATCTATATAAAGTAATAGCTATATAAAGCACTAATAATATATAATAGCCTAGATTTAACTAATACTATTACTTTACCCTTTAATCCTTTATTATATATATATAAAAAATATAGCTAGTAAGGCCTATTTTACTTTATTACTAATAATAGTACTACCTAACTATTAATTTACCTTATAGCCTATATAACTTTAGGATTACTATAGTAAAACCTTACTATATAAGGAAGGTTAACTAGACCTCCTTACGCTAGATAAACCTACTAGCTACTCTATATAAGTAGAAGATAATTATATATACTATATAAGTATAAGAAGACCTTATAGAAATACTTAACACTAAAGAGGAATATATAATACTATTATTATTAATAATAAACTACTATAATAACACTATAGTTACCTATAAAAGAACCTAATACCTATATTCTTTATAAAGATATACCTTACTATAACTATAGTATTCTTAACTATAAAAGAGAAGTAGACTATACACTTACTATTAAGCTATATAAAAAAGGATTATTACTACGCCTAGTAAACCCTTTAAAGATCTAATAAGGCAAAGTAAAAGCCTTTATTAACTATAGTATATTTTATATTATTACCTATAATAAGAAATCTATAGTAACACCTATATATTTAAATTATATATAGTCTATAAAGTAAAAAGTAAAAATAAGTAGCCTTATAAGAAATTATAGCTTATTATCTAAGGTTATATAGATAATAGTAAAAAAATAATTCTTATATAGTTACCTACTATCTAGTAAATAGCCTAGTAATTAATATTTACCTTTACCTTTTTACTACTTTAATATAGATTTCTCCTCTAGTTATATAATATTACCTAAGTGTATACTTAATTAGTAATACTACTAAATTACGTTATCTTTATCTACCTACCTATATAAATTTACTATCTTTACCTAGTAAATATAATAATAATAGTAACTAACTATTATATAGTATTATAGAGGTAAAAACCTACTAGTAAGTAACTTATAACTACTATTATAGAGAGAATCTCTAGATAAATTTATTAACCTTTAACCTTTACTTATTAATATTATTACTAATAATAGTAACTTTAGATTAATTAGTATATAAATAATAATATAATTAGCCTTATAGATAGTAAATTCTCTACCTATAAAGAGAAAAAGCTTAAAAGGCTACTTTTATAGTAAAACCTAAGTAGTTACTTATAGCTAATAACTTTATTACTTTTAATAGTAGTATATTATCTATTACTACTAACAGTAAGCTTACCTTTATTAAAAAGGCTAAGGTAAAAAGCTTTAACTTATTAACAAGAAATTACCTACTGCCTAGTAAATTATATCTAGTAATACACCTATAGTATATATATTACTTTTATCTACTAACCTAAAGCCTACTTTAACTATTTAGTTACTACTTAACACTAATTACCTATAGTAGAGGAGATTAAAGCTTTAAACTACTAAATTAAATAGTAAATTAATAACCTTAACTATAGCCTATAATTCTTACTAATTAACCTTATAACTACTAAGCTCTTTATATTTATTAATAGCTTATTTATAAATAACTATAACTTTACTTTTAACTTAGCTTTATTATAGTCTTACTAATAAATAAATTATTAAGTAACCTACTACTAATAGTAAAAGCTTTAAATTAACTAGTAATATTATTTACTTTAGCTTAATAAAGTATAAAAGAGTTATATATAGTATACTTACCTCTAAGGTCTATAGGATAGTTACTAGTGCTAATATTACCTATATAATTAGTACTACTTTATAATAATTACTAACTACCTTAAGCTACTATAAATACCTATAATACTTACACTAACTTATACTTACTTTATAAGTGCCTTATAAAGCTTAGTACTATAAAGGAGAAGTAACTTATAATAAATATTATAGCCTTTTACTAGTTATATAAATACTATAAGATTTTTAAGATATAATAGATTTATAGTAGTAATAACCTAGTAAATAGATTTATAAAGTTATTACTAAATAATACATTAAAGAAGCTAGTTAGTAATAGGTAGTTAGAGATATAGATAAATAGATAGGTTTCTTATATATAATAGACTATATAAGCAAAAAGTATTAAATACTTTTTAGCTTCTTGTTTTTATTATATTTTTTAGCTATTCTTTTAGATATAAATAATAGGGGATTTTTAGTACTATAGAAAGTTACTAGTGTTATAATATTAACTATTATAGATAAATATTAGAGTTATTAGGTTAACCCTAATAACTTATTACTAGTAAATCCTTAGATATTTAGCTATAGATTCTCTAAGGATTTATAGGCAATAAGTTAGTTATTTAACTAACTAACCTACAATAATTATCCTTCTTTTCTTTATGTATAATAGAGAACCACAGTTACCCTTATTATTTGTTAATTGCCACTAATATATATAGTTAACTATATTAACCTATCCCTTAGTGTTACTAACACCTTTACTAATACTATAATAACCCTAGGGTAAATTATATAGGGGCTACTAAGACCTTTAAGCTTATTATAAGAAAGTTCTATTAGAAAGGAATTATAAAAAATATATAATAGTATATTAAAGAATATAAGTATTATCTTAGTGTTATAGTCTCTAGGTATAAGCTATATAGGTAGCTATAGTTACTACTATTACTATTATACTTATTCTAAGAGATTTCTATAGACTTTATTATAAGGCTATTACTAAGCGCCTATAATAATAGTACTAAGTATAACTATATACTAGTTATCCTATATTAAATAACTAAGTTTATAATATTTATATTTACCTAAAAGATACTAAATATAGTATAAATAGTAAGAATTCTTTATAAGAGAGTAGAGTATAGGTTTAAGATACCTAAAAGGATTATAAGTAATAGGGATAAGCTATTTATAAGCCTTTTCTAAGAAAAGTTTATAAAAGAAAAGGTAATATATTATTAACTATTTACTATATATTACCTATAAACTAATAGCTAGATAAAGTAGACTTATTAGATATTAAAAAGGTATCTATAGTTATATACTAATAAGTTATTAAATAAATAGGTAGTATAGCTAGATAAGGCTAAGTTTACCTATAATAATAGCTAGTACTTTATTACTAGGGTATCTCTCTTTATAGTACTATATAAGTACTACTCTAGACGTATAAAGTATATACTTAGTAATAAGGTTATTATATAAGAGGTAAAGAAGTAAATTAAGAAAATTACTAAAGTAAAAAGGTAAATAGCTAAAGTATAAGTAGAGGCTACTAAATTATAAGCTACTTATTATAATAAAAGGCACCTATATAAGAAGTTTTATTATAAAGAAGTTATTAGGCTTTTAATAAAGAATATATACTTTAAGAATAAAAAGCTAGTACTATACTATATTAAGGTAGCTATTATAGAGAGAATTAGTAGCTAGGTGTACTAAGTGTATCTTCTAGAGTAGTACTAGTACCTATATAATATATTTTTAGTCTTTTTTCTAGAACTATAAGAAGAAAATTAGTAACTACTTACTAAAGACTTAATAAGACTTCTTAAATTAGAACTAGAAGATAATATATAAGAGGTGAAAAAGATTATTAGCTACTAAGGTAGTAAGAATAATCTTTATTACTTAGTAAAATAGGCTAAATAGCCTATAGAATATAATATATAAGAACTACTAAGCTACTTAAAAAAATAAAAAGAGTAGTTAAAAAGTATAAGAAGTAAAAAAAAGAGTTTACTAAAAATAAAATAACTAAGATATTATTAATAACTATTTACTAAATATATATTTATTAGTAAAACTTATCTAAGAACTATTTTATTTAACCTAAATACTTTATAAATAACTAAGATAAAAGACTAATAGTATAAAACTATTACTAAGAGGTTAATAATAAAGTTATACTTAAGTATTAGAATTATAAGAATTAATAAAAGTAATATTAGCCTTATAAGTAGTCTAAAGAATATTAGTATAGAAAATAATATACTTATTATAGGTAGCCTACTTTTTATTAGTAATAAGGTTAAAGATAACTATCTTACTTTTAGCCTTAGTAAAGGCTTTACTTTTTAAACTAGTAAAAGTATAATTATTTACTAAATACTTAGTAAACTTATTATATATAAAAGTAGTAAGACTACTTTAAGGGCTATTAAAAAAGCTATTAAAGGTAGCCTAGGCGTTAGTAGTAAGCTAGGCTAAAGTAGAAGGCTTTACTAAGCCTTTACTAATAGTAAGGCTAAAAGGACTAGTAGTAATAAGACTATTAATAAAAACCTAAGGTTTACTAAGGACTTATATAAACTTCTCCTAGTTATCCTAATCCTTACTAAGAGCCTTAGCCTTAGCCTTAGTAGCTTTAAGAAGACTATAAAGGGTTCCTAAGGCTATTAACTACTTAGTAGTAAAAAGGTAACTAAGCTAGTTAAAGGCTATAGTATTATAAGTAACTATAATAATATTAAAGTTAATTTAAAAAAAAGTAGTATAAGTAGAATAGTTTATTAACTATTTACTAATATAGTAATACTTTTTATAATACTTAAAGGAAAAGTTAAGAGTATTAGGCTTTAACTTAGATATATACTTATTCTCTTTAGTAAAAGTATAAGTAGTCTCTAGAGTATAGGTCTTATAAGAAGTTATAGTCTAATAACTATAACTAATAAAGGTAATACTATAGATAATAATAATATAAGCTAGAATATTATTTACTAAATACTTAGTAACTAGCTTATAAAACTTCTTAAACTAAAAAAACTTATTTAGACGCTTAGGCTTATTACTTTTCTAGGTAACTAAATTATACTTTTTAAGGTTATTAGTAGCTACTTATAAAGTAAGTATATAAGTATTATTATATAAGTAGGCTAACTAAAATAAGTAAAAGTAGTTATATATTTTATCTTTATTAAAAATATTAAGGAGTTTAAGCTAGAATTAATTAGTTATAAAATAATTACTAAAGGACTATTAAACTTACTTAAACTTAGACTAAAAAAGTAATATATTTATAGTTAAAAGTAAGCTCCTAAAGTATAGCCTACTTAAGGTAAACCTTATAACTACTTACTAAGAGGTTAATAATATAGTTAGTAATATACTTTTAAGTAGTAGAATAGTAAATAAAAGCTAGTAAAATATAGCCTTAGTTAATACTACTAAAGATATTTTCTTTTTCTAGGTAGTAGTAATAAATTATTATATTTTAATAATACTAGGTAACACTATAGAGCTTTTAGAGAACCTATCTAGAGAAAATATTAACACTTAGTAAAAGCTTACTAATAGTAAAATAACTTACTATAGAATATTTTTTTTTATTAACTTAGTAAAGAATACACTTAGTAATATAGTAACTAGTAATATAGATAAGGCTAAAGATATTATAATATATACTAGAAAAGTAATAGATATAAAAAGTATTACCTTTTAGATCCTTAAAGCCTTTATAAAGATTATACTTTATCTTAATAGCTATCTATATATAAGAAATAACTAATATCTTAGGTAACTAGTTAATAAAAGCTTAGTAAAAGAAATAAGAATAAGAATAAAGGAAATAATATTAAAAAATAAGAAAATAAAGCTTATAAGATATTATAATAATAAAAAATTATAGATTTATAATAATAAAAATTTACTAAAAGGTTACTAAGTAAGAAAAAAAAAAGTAAACAAGAGACTAGTAAAAGAAAACTTTTTACTTAGGTAACTACTAGGCAAAAGAAAAAAATAAGCTAGGTAACTAGCTAAGTTATATTTACCTTTATATAACTATTTTATTTAATATTTTATAACCTAGTAACTATTTACTAATATATTACTAAATAAAAATATAAAGTATACTTAACTATATAATAATAATAAGGCTACTATATTCTAGAATAATAAGGCCTTTTAGTAGAAGTAATAAAAAGAAGTCTATAAGGTTATTTTAAACAAGGAAAAGGACTATAACTATATATTATTATTATTTTTTTAAAGGGTGTTATATAATAACTTTAGGACAAAGTCTAAAGGGGAAGGGAGCAATTATAACAGGATTTATAGCACTAGCTATAGGTCTTAGCAATAGGTCACTAAGCCTCTAGCGCTCTACCTTACTATCTAGTTTTCTAGCAGTAGAGCCCCTATCGTCTAGGCTCTATAAGCTTAAGTCTTATAATATACTAATACTTACTATTAAGCCCTACCTAGTTAAGTGCCTATAGCTATTATCTTATATTTAAGCTAAGTCCTCTAGTTAAAAACTAATATATTTCTAAAATCCTTAGGCGTAGTAGTTATATAAGATAATATTCTAAACACTAAATACTTATATAAGAAGAAAGTTAATTACTAAAGTATAATTAAATAACTTCTAAAAGAATATTCTAAAATAACTAGCTAGGTCTTAATTAATAAAAATATAATAAGAAAACTAGTTTAATCTATTAATAATAGGACTATTATTTAGTATACTTTAAATAATAGCTTAATTCTTAATCTAAGACTAGAACTCTTATATAGCTTAACTATTAGACTATTTATCTTTAGGGTTAATAATTATAAACTTAGAATAAAGCTTACTAGTAAGGCTAAACAAAGACCTCTAACTAGTAGTCTTTAAGACCTAGTATAATAATAAATAATTAGTAAAAAGGAAAAAGTAAATTAAGAATAGGAAAGTAAAAATTAACTTATGTTAAGGTAATAATCCTTAATCTTATAATACTTAAAACCCTATTTCTTAATTATAAAGTCCTTAGGTAGTATAGTAAATAAAACCTACTATAGCTTAATAACTAACTAAAAGAGATAATTAATATAATAGGAGTTAAGATTATATTAATAAGATATAATTATAAAAGTAGAAGTTATAATTAAGTAACTATAGCTTAAGAAGAAGTTAATTTATTATTAGTATTACTAATTAAAAGAAGTATATTAATAAAAAAAGAAACAGAGAAAGCTAGTAAAAAGGTTCTCTTTTATATTTAACTAAGGGTTAAATTAAAAGGATAAATTAAAGAAAAAAGCAGCTAACAAAGGTAGCTTATTTAACTTTACCTTAACTCTAACTGAAGAGTAATTTATAACTTACAGTTATTAAACAACAGTAAATTACTCCTTTATCCTTTTAAAGAATTACTAAACAGCTTTTTTCTTTAAATTATTTATAACTTCTTTTATTTACTAGGCTATTAGTTACTAATTTATAATACAAAAACTACTTAACCTACTATAAATAATTCTTTTTTCTTTAACTACTAATAATAATACTAAGCTTTAGTAACTAATAAATTAAACTATTATCTAAGTACTTTTATTTACTTATTTACCTTTTAAAGCTTACTTCTCTTTATTAACTATATAATCTTAATTTTCCTCTTTAATCTATAAATATTTACTAGTATTACTTCTTACTTTTTTCTAATTATAGTTATAATATTATCCTTAGCTTCTTTTACTTTTACTTTACTTACCTAGGATTAAGTAAATAATTATACTTAGATCTAGTGCTTTTTTACTATTAATAACTACAAGAAGAATATTTAGTCTTAGTTTAGATATTAGGGAGATAATTATATAATTAGCCTTAAAAATTCTCTCTTTACTTTAATCTAAGTAGTAAAGTTCTCTTAGTTCCTTAATTAGTAAGCAGATACTAAGTTCTATACTTAAATATACCTATATTATAACTAGATCCTAATAAAAAAGAACTTCCTAAGAATAATCCCTACTCTAGGCAATATTTAATTCTCTAACTAGCTATACTAGAATAATATAGATAAATTCTTTATATAACACTAAGATATATTTAAGAACATAATATATAATCTAATATAGATAAGTTAGTTATATCCTAAGGTAAAGGGTATTCTTATTAACTACTATAACTTATAAAGGTGTCTTTTATATAAAGATTAGATTATAAAGGATAAGATTAGAGCTATACTATAAATTATAATATAAGACTTAGCTCTTATTTAAAATATTACTATTATTTTAATTATTTAGGAAAATATAGTAGATTAAGGTAGAGTTAAAGCTATTTTACTTACTATAAATAAGATTACTAATATAATTAAGATATAAGTATATATTATAGTATTCTTTCTTTATATAAGTAATCTAGGCTACTTTATAGGTCTAATTATAGACTAAAGAGATAGTATAATCTACTAGTATAATTCCCTCTAGGCTAGTAAATAATTAAAATAACTATTTATTAATAATATTATAGCCTTAAAGGATTTTAATTAAAGAATAAATACCTTATTATATATTTATTAACTAATTAATATAAGTATATATATTATTAATTTAGTTTAGTAACTAAGAGAATAAGAATATAGTTTATATATACTTAAATAGTTTTAAATAGTACTATAATTTAGAAAACTTTACTTAACTAGGAATATATTCTAGATAGACCTAAGTCTTTAAGAGAGCTTTAAAGATAAGCTATAATTATTATAGATTAAGTAGATTAGTTTTAAGTTCTATTATAAAGGATTATACTACTATAACACTATAAGGGATATTCTAGCTATATCTTTTAAAGAATTCTAAAGTAATAAAGTAAGACCTTATATAGTTTTACTAGCTAAGTTAAATAATATTATTATAATTAGATCTAAGCTAAACTAGGTAACTTTAACTAAGTACTAATTATTCTCTATATAACTACTACTAACTACTCTCTAATTACTTTCTTTACTGCCCTCTTAACTAGTACTAACTACCTTATTTTATTATAAATATAATATATATTATTAATTTATTTCTAAGACTTTACTCCCTAGTATTAAAGAGTTAAGTAGGGAAATACCTTCTACTCCTCTAATTTTACCTTAGAATAATAGTCTAATGCTAATTAATAGGTTACTTATAGGACTATAGTAGCCTCTATAGACACCTTAGTAAGTTATAAAAGAGTATAAAGCCTAGATATTAAAGGCTTTTAAGGAATCTAGACTAGTGCTACCTAATATACTAATAATATACTATTTATTATAATTAATATGTAGCCTATAGACTACAGAAGCTTAATTATCCCTATACTATTTATTAAGATCTATAAGCTAAGTATAATTAGTAGTTCCTAAGTCTCCTAATCTATCTATCTCTCTAATCCCTAATAAGAAAGCAAAAAAAAAAGAGCTAAGTAAAAAGAGAATTTAGTTATATAAGCTAAAACTACTAAAAGATATACTAATTTACTAGAATAATACTCTAAGATTAAGGGTATACTGAATATTATAAAGTATATATAATTATGATAGGTTAACTAATATAATAACCTAATTAATAAGGTAGCTTATAGTTCTAGAGATACTCCTTAGGTGTCTTTATTAAGGCTAAATAAATAAAAAAGATAAGTGTATTATAACACTAGATTAAAATAAAATAAAGTAAATAAAAAAAAAGAAAAAAGCCTTAAGCTAAAAAAGAGAAAAAAAGAAGAACTATAGGAAGTAAGTATAAATAAGTAAAAGGTTAATTAAACTTAGATTTTTTATTTAGTATATTGTTTTTTTGCAAAGACTAAGAAAAAGAAACTAGAGGATAATTAAAATAAGGTAAAGTAATTTAGAGATTTATTTAAGCTAATTAAAAGTAAAAAGATATATTAAAGAGAAAAGTAGTTAGTCTAATTAAGTAAAAAGCCTATATAAAAGAGACTAATTATATAGATAAAATAATAATAAACCTTTACTTTTCCTTTATAGACCTACCTTTTGTCTAGATTAGACTATAAACCTTTTAATTAGTAAGCTAATTAAGCGTAATAACATAAGATAATTAAGAGTTTTACACTTTTAATTACAATAAGGCTTCTTTTAATTAGACACCCTCCTCTTGTAATTAAGACATTACTTGTCCTAGATCTAAAAGACTTAATGTTCTAATTAAGGTAAGACTTAATGTTCTAATTAAGGTAAGCCTTAAACTAATTAAGGGAGCATCTTGTGTGACCTTAGAGGTTATTAGTGTTTCCCTCTAGATTACTGTACTACTTAGGTCCCTTCTACCTTACACCTTTCTAATAGCTTAACTAATTAACCTAGTACTAAAGTCTTCTATAGTTTATCTTAGACTTTAGTACTTATAATACTTTATACTTAGGTTTATTACTAAAGTTAAATATTATAAAAAAAGTAGTTCTTATTATTATCTAAAGAGAAAGTTATTAAGGGCTTTTCTAAGCTTAGTTAAGTAAAATACTAAATAAGGCTTAATACTTTTAAGTAACTAGACTTTTTAGGTTTTTCTTAATCTAGCTACAATAATAAGCTAAAGACTTACCTATAAGTTCTAAAGCTTATTAAAGTTATTATATTTCTAGTAAGTTATATTAATAAAAACTTTATTACTAACTTAAAGGTTATTAGGTTATTTATACTAGTTAGTATAATAATAGTACTATTTTTAAGTAATTTTTATATTCTCTTTAGCTATTTACTAGTACTTATAGATCTTCTAGTCCTAGCACTAGGTATCTATTTTATTAAGCTTTTTATTAGTACTATTATACTTTTAGGTATAGTTATCTTAATTAAAACTTAACCTTAGGGGTTTTTTAAATTTAACTTTATAAAAGAATAAACTAGTAGTTTTACTAATAAAGGCTATATAAGTAAAGTCTACTACTAGAACTATATTACTTTAGTTATTTTTATAGTAATTAATAAAAAAGTAAAGTTATTATATAATATATTAGTTTAAGACCTTAGTTTATTTATTAGTCTAAAGATAGTCTATAGTAAATAGCTTTATTTTAATACTATAAATATAGTAAAGCTTATTTAAAAAGTCTAATATAAACTAAAGACTTTAGTCTAAGGTAATAGTTTTAGGTAAACTAAAATTAAAGAAAACCTTTTTATAAAATATATATACTATATCTTTTATAGTAGTTATTTTAAAGTAAAAGATAAATATAGCTTATTTACTTAAGTAGTTAACTACTACTTAAAGATTATTATAGCCTTTTTTATTTTTTAAATAAAATATAAAGTTAGTAGTAATATATTACTAAGGGTAATATAAGATAAAGAGAAAGTAAAGTTCCCTAGGAGGCTTATCTTATAGCTTTTAGCTATAGTAATATATATAGTAGTTTTAGATATATTTTTTCTATTAGCTAAAAGGCTAAGCTAGTAGTAGTATTTTTTAAGGATTTTTATTATCTTATTATAACTAAAATAAGTAAGTAGTTTCTAGTTATAGGCCTTTTAAATTATATAAGTGTTGTAATATTAACTATTGTAGATAAATATTAAAGTTATTAGGTTAACCTTAATAACTTATTACTAGTAAATCCTTAGATATTTAGCTATAGATTCTCTAAGGATTTATAGGCAATAAGTTAGTTATTTAACTAACTAACCTATAATAATTATTCTTATTTTCTCTATATATAATAGAGAACTATAGTTACCTTTATTATTTATTAATTACTACTAATATATATAGTTAACTATATTAACCTATCCCTTAGTGTTACTAATAATAAGTATATAGGTTTTTTTTAAAGTACTACTAATTTATAGTTTATTATTAATAAGTTATCCTAGAGTTTTTAGTATCTTTCTTCTTTATTTATAAGCTTATAAAAGACTTTTAGTAATAAAGTAATAAAATTATAGTTTAACTAAAGAATTTATTTTACTAGTAAATACTCTTAGAGGTTATCCTCTAAGGTTAAAGTATTAACTATAATCTTTACTAGGGTAGTCTTTATAGATATTAGTACTATATCTTATAGTAGTTACTTTAGCTTCTTAGTAATTTTAAAGGAGAGTAGTATAAGTAAAAGTAATACCTAAGTAAAGCTTACTTCTTTTAGTAACTTTTAGGTTACTAGATTTTCTTTTTTCTTAAGTAGTACTAAATAATAAAGTTAAAGTTAACTATAGTTTTAGCCTAGTAAACTTAGTAATTATTAAGTAACTTCTTTATTATAAAGTATAAAAGTAGTTAGTAGTTAATAATAACCTTAAATCTTTAGTAATAGCTTACTAACTTTAAGTACTATTCTTTAAAGGCTAAAATTACTACTAGTAGTTCTTTATTATAGATTATATAGTTAACTTTAGCTTTTATAATTATTTTTAAATAAAAGGCTATAAAGTACTAAGTTTTATTTTTTTAATAGTAAAGTATTACTTTAGTGTAAATAAAGTCTAAGGTATTTATCTTAAAACAAGTAAGTAGCTTTAGTTAAAAATATTAAAGTATAAAGGTATTAGTTAAGGCCTACTTTAGTAATTTAAAAGCTTCTTTATAGTCTATAGTCTATTAGTAAGTATAGTCTTTAGTAGTTAAGTAGTTAAAAAGATATATAACTTATTTCTAGTTAGCTATAAAGCTTTTATAGAAGTTATAGAATCCTAAGAAGAATTATACTCTTTTTACTATAGTAAGTATTTTTTAGTTTTTTATTATAGTAATCTTTTTAGGGTTAAGTTAAATACTATTAGTACTTTATATAAATCCTAGGTATTTAGTAATTATTACTTTAAATTTATACTTCTTAATATTAGCTTATAGGGTAGCCTTTTAAAGTTAACTAAGTACTTTTTTAATATATTCTTAGTGTTTAAGAAAGTTTATAAAAAAAATTAAAATATTATTAAAGTATATAATATAAAAATTAATTAAGTATTTTATAAAGATATTATTTATATAGTATTAGTAAGTAGCTAGTTTATTATAAAGTCTAAAAGATAATACTTTATACTTATAAGCTTTATAATAAATATAAAAAGTTATTAAGTCTTTAAAGTTAAAGTATACTTTAATTTTATAGAATACTTATTAAATATTTAGCTTAGTAAAAATATTTACTTTACTAATTTAGTTTAAGGTCTTATTAATAAGTAATAAAAGGTATTAGTTCTTTTTAGTAATCTTATTTAACTTCTAAAAATTAATATAGAATTATAGGCTTTTATTAGCTTTATATATAAATAGTATAAGAGAGGCCTAGAGAGTATTCCTAGAGGATATAAAACCTTTCTAGAGATTCTCTAGTAAGTATTCCTAGGTAGCCTATAGTTCTACTAGTAACTACTTATATAAAAAATAATAAACAAGCTTATCTTTTTTACCTTTTTTAAGTTTAATTTTATAGTTATAAAAATAGTAAAAAAGAAGTTAGTTACTAGTAGTTTTACTAAAAATATCTTAGTAAGCTACTAGCTTAAAAAGTAACTTTATATTAAGTAAGTCTTTTATAGTTTACTTATTTTAGTTTATTAAGTCTTATTTATCTCTTTTAGCTTCTTTTTTTATATTAATTATTTAATTAAGCTTATAAAAAAAGATAAAGCCTAATTTAATATCTTTTTTTTAATAGTTTATATTAAAGGTAATAGTATTTATAAAAGTAAAGTAATTATATTTCTAAAGTATAGCTAGTTATATTAAGTATCTCTTCTTCTTCTTATAAGGTCTTAGCTACTAAAGGTCTTAGTCTTAAAGTACCTATTTTATCTTATAAAGGCTTTTAGTTATATTTTACTTATAGAAGTATTAAAAGATTAGCTTAGGCTACTAAGGTAATTATTTAGCTTTTATTTTTTACTAGTATTATTAGTAATTAACTTTAAAGATAGCTTACTATTTTTTAGTGTTAATCTAGTACTAGATATTAATTTTATTAAAGGTATAAAGGTCTTCTATATCTTATATAATAGTAAGTAGTAGTAATCCTTAAAGAGTATTAGGAGGCTAAAGAAGATATTAGTTTTTTATATTAATGTTTACTTTATAATAAGTAAACTACTAATATCCTAAGATTATATTATAGTAGCTTATATTAAGCTATAATAAAGAAGTTTATATTAAGTAGTATTAGTTAATATATATATTAGCTATTTATACTACCTAAATATTATTTAATTATTTATTATTAAATCTTATTACAAGGATAAGCTTAGGTAGTAGGCTATAGAGGGTATTATAGAATTTTTTAAGTAAGATAATTACTTAGGGGTATATAAAGAAGTAACCTTTTACTCTTATATTAAGAAAGGTATATAGTTAGATTTTATATTTATTAAAGGCTATTATAAGTTTAGTCTTAAGGGGTTTTCTTTTTATAAAGTTCTATAGGTCTATTAATATAATAAATAGTCTATAGTCTTTTTATATACTATACTTTAGTAAAAAGTTATATTTTACTAAGGTGTTTAGTTTTTTACTAACTAGTTAAAATCCTCTTTAATAGTCTTTTTAATATTAACTTTATTTATAATAGCCTTCTAGTAGTAAAAGTAGTTATAAATAATATAGTTAGTACTACTATAACTAAAATAAGTATTAGATTTTACTAGGTGTTAATAAAAGGCTATAGGTATTTAGTTATAATTAGGCTAATAAGTAGTAGTATTAGCCTTTAGAGTATTAGTAGTAGTAAGTATAAAGGTATTACACTAGCTAGGTCTTACTTCTCTAGGGTAAGTAATAGTAATATAAGTTAATAAAGGTTCTATAGTATAAATAGCTTTTACTATATACTAAGTATACTACTAGTAATCTATACTAGTATTAATATACTACTAAATAATAGTGTTCTAGAAAATAACTAGAAGCTTATTATAAAAGTGTCTTTTTTACTAGCTAATAAGTAGCTTACTAACTTTAGTATATTTTATAAATTTAGTACACTTAGCTTATATATTCTTAAAAGTAACTATAAAGTTATTACGCTTTTACTTAGTATTATTAATAACTATAAGGCTAATATAAATAACTTATAATTTTACTAAGATATCTTTTATAGTAGTAACTATTAAGTTAGCTTTAGTAAGTAAAAAGTAAATAAAGTTAATAGTATATTCTTTAACTTAACTATAGATATATTTAAAATAATAGTTACTACTTTAGTAAGTATAATTCTTAAGTTAGGTAGTAATTTAGAAAAGCTAGTACTTAAACTTTAGGTTCTTATTATCTTTTTTATCTTTAATCCTAGTAAAAATAAGGACTTTAGGAAGTTTAGTATTTTTATACTAATAAGTATTATTACTAGCTATTAAAAAAATAAAAAAGTTAGTATATAAGCCTTTAGCTTTTAAACTAGTAACCTATTACTATAGGTTTTTAAAAACTATATAGTCTTTAGTCTTATTAGCTTATTATTACTTTAGGTATTTTATTTAATTATTTAAAGTAAAGTTAGTGTTTTTTACCTTCTAGAGTTTAGTCTTTACTAAGGTAATTATAAAAATATACTTTTTATAGTTAGTAATAAGCTTCTTAGTTTTAGTAAATAAAACCTCTTAGTTATTAGTATATACAATAGTAATAAAGCTAAGTTTAAGCTCTAGGTATTACTATATAAGTCTTATAGTAAGTTATTAGTATACTTAGTTATAAAAGTTAATTAAGTTATAGTAGTAAAGCTTTTTAAATAGCTCTTAAGTAAATTTATACTTTTTTTATTAGTAAATAAGCTAATATTTTTTAGCTAAAGAAAAATAATAATGTTATTAACTAGGTTACTAATATACTAGCTATAAGTAGCTTAATTAGTAAATATAAAGAAATTATTAATATTAATATCTTTAAGAAAATAGTTAAAGTTAAAAGCTAGAACTTTAGTAAAGTCTTATTCTTTATCTTTTATAAAGATACTATAGTAATTAGCTAGTAAAACTTTTATAAAGGTAAAGGTCTTAGTGTTAAAAGTAGTAAGACTACTAATACTTATAGATTAGGCTATCCTTAATAATAAAAAAGAAGTTAATTAGTAAGTATATTATTAGCTAGTATATAATAGTATTATAAATAAGGTTTAAGAGTACTTATTAATTAAGGCTTAATAGTATAAAAAAGATATTATCTTTTATCTCTAGAGAATAAAAAAAGATCTTAGAATAGTGTTATAGTAGTAATAACTAAGGTTAAATAAATTATAACTATATTACCTAGAATAAAGATTCTAAGATAAAGAGAGAAAAAAAAAGCTATAGTAAGGCCTTCCTCTATAGCCTTCTCTTTAAATCCTTTATAAACCTTTTCCTAGTTATAAAACCAATAGTAGTCTATACCTAGCCCTAGTAGTCTCTATAGCTTATTAGCTATAACTAGTATAGCTATTATAGCCTATAGTCTTAGTTACCTTATAATACTAGCTTTTTATTTATTACTAAAATAAAGTTAAAATTTAGCTTTAACTTAGTTAACTTTCTTTTTATAAAGACCTAGCTAATATTAACTTATTTTTACTTTTAAGTAAATAACTTTACTTTTTACTCTTTATACTTTAGCTTTTACTAAAAGTATAAGTTTCGTTAGTTAAATAGCCTTTTTTTTAGTAAAAAAAGTAATAATAAAATAAGCTATATTATATTCCTTAGCTTACTATAAAAGGATATTGTAATCTTTAGATTAAAGACTAGTAGTATAAATTAAGATAAGATATTTTTTAAAAATACTACTAAAGGTATACCTTTTATTTACTAAAACCTACTTAATAAAGTATTTTAGTAAAGATCTTATAGTAGTATAAGATATTAAGCTTAGTTAAAATAGTATAGTTTAGACTATATTTTTAATAAAGTCTAAAAATAGTCTTTTACTAAAAAATACTACTTTTTTTACTAGCTTGTATTACTTTTTAATTAATACTAAATACTTTAAAAAGAATAGTATATAAAGTTTACTAAAAAGCTTAAAGTAAAGACCTATAGACTTTTAGGATTAAATGACTTTATTTTTTATATATATTTACTTAAAGTATAGTTTTTATTTACTAATTATATTTTATATAATATTAATAAGTTAATATAAGTAACTAAAACTATTTAAAGAACGTCTTTTAATATTATTAATATTTAATTCTATACTAAAGATAATATAAATACTAAAGTTTTAGTATTTTTAAATAAAGTAGTAAACTTAGTATACTTTTAAAGTAAAGTATATTATATATAAGTACTAAAGGATTAGGTATTAGTTAATAAACTCTTTATGAAACTTAGTCTAAGCTTCTTTAAAAGTATATATAGTCTTAGTAAAAATAATAAGCTTTTATATTATTAGGACCTTATAATATATATAAATAAAAAGCTTATTTACTAGTATAGTAATATAGGCCTAGTCTTTATTACTAAGCTAGGCTATTACTTATATTATTAGCTATTAAGCTGTATTAATAAGCTTACTACTATTACTATTATAAGTATAATCCTTAAGCTACTTTTACTTAGCCTTAAGTATAATATTAAAGTTAATAGAATATATATATATAGTAAGTTATATATTATAGTAAGTTATATCTCTACCTTATATCTACTATCTTTATCTTTAAACTAACTTTGCTTTATATATACTAATAGAATCCTCTTTTTATAAAACCTAGATTATCTTTATACTATTAGCTATCTAAAAAGACCTAAAACTATCTATGTAAAAGGCAGCCTTTATTTACTAGGTACCTAAATCTATACTTTATAACTAATACACTAGCTAAAAAGTATAATATAAGATATATATAAATTTCATAAAGATAACTATATCTAAAGAGAAGGTAATTCTTAAAAAGGTTATTAACCTAATTAATTAAGAGTTTTTTTTATAATAAGAAGATATATAAGAAATAGCTAATTAACTTCTTAATATATATAATAAGATATATATTAAACTATAAGAAGTAAAGAACTTTATATAGTAATAACCTTAATAAAAAATATAATTTTAATATTAAATTAACTATTAAAAGGCCTTAGCTAAGGATCCTATAATTATATAAGGCTAGTTTTTACTTATATAATATATAATTATAAAGTTTAAGATATAGGATTATAATATTTATAATTTTAATAAAACTAAGTTCTTAATAAGAATACTACTATATATAAAGGTTTTATAACTTCTAACTAATATAAAAGACCTTATATAAAGTAGCCTAGTAATTATAAATAGGTTTTTATTATTTAGGGTATATATATAGATAGCTAAGTAATACCTTTATATATTATTATTAAAAGTAAATATTACTTTTTTTAGTACTAAAATAGCTAGTTTTTAGCTAATTAGTGTATTTACTTAAGTAAAAAAAAAAATTATAAATAAGATTAGCCTAGATTAGTTAAATTATTTTAACTAGTATATAAAGTCTTATAAAAAGGGTACTTATTACTTTCTTATTCTAGATAGCTATAATATCTATAAATAAACTAAATTTAATAACTACTATAAAAAAAGATTATTACTTTATATATATCTTTTTATTTATTATATAAGCTTTAGCCTCTTAATATTAGCTATTTTAGCCTTTTAAAGCACTTATATAGTATAAAGATTAATAAAATAATATAAATATAAATTATATATATTACTAAGAATAACTTCTTTTTTATTTTTTAAGTAGTATTTTTTACTTTAATAAGTAAAATTAATATATAATTAAGTTTTTAGTAAGCTAGTTTTATACTTTTTAATCCTAAAGTTATTATTTTTTACCTAGATTTTAAGCTAAAGATACTAACACTAGTAAACTTTTATCTAATTAGCTTAGGCTTATAAGACCTAAAGACACTAATAATAGTAATTAAAGGTATATAAAGCTTTACCTTATTAAAAAAAAGATTAAGGACTATTAAGAAAGTTTACTAACACTAATATATAAAGTAATTAACTTATAGTTAAAAGGTATTAGTAAGTTAGTATATTAACTTACTATTATTAAGGTAGAAAACTATAAACTTTATATAAGGATAAAGGTACTTAGTAAACACTAAAGGGCTAAAAAGACCTAACTATATCTTAGAAAGTTACTTAATATAACTAAAGTAAAAGTACTATAAGGAGAAAAGGAAAGTGTTAAAGCTAAAGGTAAAAAAACATCCTAAAAGAAGGGTTATATAGAGGGTAATAAACTATATATATAATAATATAGTAATTATAAAAAAACTAGATATAATATATAAACCTATAATATAGTTTAAGATAATAATAAAGAGGATAGTAAGGAGTAGTTTTAATTAATTTTATATATTATAGCTTAATTAGCTTATAGAAAAAGTAAAAAAGTAAAAAAAAGTAGGCTACTTACTATAATAGGCTACTTACTATATATATATATTATTTAAGAGATATATAAGACTTTAGAAGCTTAATTTATACCTTTATATAACTATATTATTAACTTAGTTTTTAAGATATATAACTTAGTGTTATATAGGATATTACTAACTAACACTGCCTTCTAGAACAATATTACTTATTAATCTAACCCTTCTTCCTAAATATAGATATATACAGTAGAATCTACTAAGCAAGGTAATATTTAAGAAACATAGATTATAGCACTATAGATAAAAAAAGAAGCTACTTTTAACTATATAAATTACCCTCTAAATATACTACTTTATAATAGTTATAAGCCTAGCTTTAACTTAATCTATAAGTAATAATAACCCTTACTATTATAAAGTAGTATATACTTAGAAATACTTTTCTTAAAACTAATACTTTTTTTTAACTTTATTTTATACTTATAATACCTTTTAAAGTAATAGTAAGCCTACTAACTAATATTTACTTTTATAGCTTTTTAACTATATATAGAGATTAGCTTTCTTAGTATATAAAGCTTTACTTCTTTACTACCTAATATAAAGTCTAGTAATTTATTAATCTAGATAGTAAAGAGAAGCTCCTAGAGTACCTTAGAGTACTTACGTTAACTAAATATATTATAAAGTAAAACACTAAACACTAAAGGTAATATAAAGCTAACTTTATAAGCTAGAATAATCTCTTAGTTAGCTAGTAAGTAAAGTAGTAAGGCTAAAAGCTTATTTACCTAGTACTACTAACTATTAATAATAAAGTAATAAAGTAAAAATAGATTATTATTATAAGTAATTTATCTTTTACTAAACTAAGGATATATAAATAGTAAGAAGTAATTAACTTATTATTAAGCTAGGTTAATACTATAGTTATAAAAGAAACTATAAAAAGTATATAGCTATAATTACTAAACAATTATATTAACTTTACTTTTTATTTAACTATTTTAAAGATTAAATAATACTTTACTTTTTTTATAATATAGTAAGTAATATAGCCTATAATAATAATAATAAGACTCTTATATATACTTTATTAATAAATAACCTATTTACTTAGCTTAAAGAATAGTATATAGCCTTAATAAAGGCTAAAGTATATAGTATTCTTAAGATCTAAGGCACTCTCTTAATTAAGACCTTTTTATATACTATTAAGTAGTAAATTACTTTCTCTTAGGTAAATAGTAAGCTAAATAACCTTATAAAGACTAAATAATATAAAGAATAGTAAATAACCTTAAGAGAATATAGTAAGTTACTAAGTAATTTACTATAAATAATATCTATAAAATCTTATAAAGTAATAAAAGTATATATAACCTTTATAAAATAAAGTAAACTATAAGATAAAAAGTAATACTTTAAATACTTTTATTAAAGCCTTAACTACTTATAGAAACCTATTAACTATAGGTATATTAAGTATATATTTACTAGTAAGTTAAGAATTATTTAAGTAAACCTAAGTAAGTAAGTAGTAAAGGCTATTATTATAAAGCTTTTAAAGCTAAAGTACTTAAACCTTAGGGGTAAAGTATAAAAAAAGTAAAGAAAAAAAGACTTAACCTTTTTTTACCTATAAGGCACCTTTATTATAGTTACTATTAACTTTTACTTATTTAATAAGACCTTAGCTATACTTTTTTTAACTTTTAGTATATTTTTAACTTTACTTATTAGCCTATATACTTTAAGTAAAAGTATTATTCTTAATAACTATAAAGGCCTTTATATTATAAATAATAAGTTACTTCTTAAGCCTAGTTTTTATAAAATAAATATAGATAATTATTATATTAAATTAAGTATAATATTTTACTTTATAAAAAGATATAGTATATATATTATAAAGAACCTCCTTAATAGTATAAAAGGGCTAAGTATAAAGGATCTTAGGATAAAAAATATAGCCTTTATTCTTAGATTTTATATTAATATTACCTTAAAAGGTCTAATTAAGAAAGTAAAAATATAGTATTAGGGATATAACTATACTTTTTACTTTAGAATACTAAAAAAGAATATAACTATAAAAAAGCTAGTATATAACAGTAACCTTATCTTCTTTAAATATAAACCTTGTTTTTTTTATATTAGACTATTATATAGCCTTATTCTTTATAGCCTTACTTTACTAGGAAATATATAAGTGTTTATAACTATATTTTACTTATTAATAATTACACTAGTAGACTATAGTAATAATACTTACCTTTAGTACTTTTAAAGTAAATATCTAAGGTCTAAAGTATTTATAATACTCTAGGCTAACACTTAGGGGGTAAGAATTAAAGGACTATCTTATATTAAATATAAGTATTATACTATTACTTATATAAGTAAAGTAATTTTAAAGTAAGCCTCTAGAGACTACTTAATTTATCTATATTATTATATCTCTTAGGATTTCTTTAACTTCTTAACTAGATTTAACTACTTAAAGTAGCTTATATACTTAAAAGATAAGTATACTACTTGGCTTTTTAAAGTTATACTTCTTAAAAAAGCCTATAATAATATATTCTTAGTTATTTATAGATTTATTCCTTAGGTTACCTAGTAATAAAAGGTTAATATTTATAAGATCTACTAAAATAAAGATATATTAGTTATTAGTATAAAGGAGATATAAAGTATAAAAAGTAAATAGTAAAGCTTAAGATAAATATTAAGCTTTTTTTACCTAATATAAAAAAGCCTATAGGTAGTAGAGTACAAGTAAAGTAAAATCTTTTTATTTATATAGTAAAAATACTCTTGTCCTTTAGACTACCTAATAAACTATAGCTAGAGGTAGTACTTATAGTAATCTATATATATAATATAAGCCCTCTTTATTATTATAACTAGACTTTATATATTAAAAAGAAGAGGCTTAGTTTAGATAGTACTTTTACTAGTAAGCACTAGTATATATATTAGTATTATAGTATAACCTTTATCTTTACTAAAGATAAATATATATATATAGATATTAGGCTTATTTATTAATAAGTAACTATAAGAAAGGTATTTAAAAAGATAATTTAAAGTTAAACTATAAAGATATATTAGATACCTAGTAAAATATATATAAAATATATATAACCTTTATAAGGTTTAAGTACCTTTACTATATAAGGTAATTATAAGATATAATATATACTTTAATAAAATAAAGTTCTTCTAAAGTAAAAATAAAAAACTAATATAATAGTAAAGTTAAAAGTAAGAAGTATAGTTAAAATTATTAAAGATAAAGACTATAAGTAAAATATAATAATAAATATACATAGGTTAATAAAAGTAATAATAATAGTATTTAAAATAATAGTTACTATAATATAGAATAATAATCCCTTATTAAGTAATACTAAAGTAATTACTTAAGATGTTAAGTAATATAACTAAGATATTACTATAAGAGGAAAAGAAAAGGTATAGACTCCTAAGTAGAGAATTACAAAAAAATATAAAATACATTATAAATACAAAATACAAATACAAAAATATAAATATAAAGACAGATATAAATACATATTTATATTTTATTTTAGTATTTCTAAAATACATATATTTGTATTTAAAATACAAATACATATATTTATATTTGTATTTTTGTACTTAAAATATATATTGTTATTTATTTTCTATTTACTTAAATAAATTATATATAAATTACCTTAGTAGTCTATGTATACTATATATACTAATAATACTATATTTTATAAGATTTAGGTTATATATATTTAGATATATATTATAGTATTTCTATTCTTTATAAAATTATAAAATATTAGATCTATAGCTATAAGTATATCTATACTATAAAAGTATAGTTATATTATAGTTATAGTTATAGTTATAATTATAGTTATAGTTATAGTTTTATAAAATCATAAAGTCTAATAATAGCTTAAAGGCATAGTTATAGTTATAGTTCTAGTTTTATAAAATCTAAAACTATATCTATAAGTATATTATAAAAGTATAGTTATAGTTATACTTATAGTTTTATAAAGTTAAAAGGTATAAATATAGCTTAAAGGTATAGTTAAAGTTATAGTTATAGTTATAGTTATAGTTTTATATAACTAAAAGGTATAACTATTGTATAACAGTATAGTTATAGTTATATACTAAATATATAGTTATAGTAAGTTATATACTAAGTAAAAAAAGTATATATAGTAGTATTTTACCTCTTTATTATTTTTAAAGTAAATAATAATTTACTTTTTTATATACTATAGAGAATACTATTATATTAATAATAGTAAGAATTATAAGAATACTTTTAACTATTTATTTAAATATTAACTTTCTTAAGTACTTTGTTTTATTCTTTATTAAAGAAATATATATATTTATATATATATATATATATATATAATAAAAAATAGCTTCTAAATCTAGTGATTCCTTCTACACTAGTGAATTCTCTAGCACCTCTTAAGCAAAGGATTCTATTATTAATTCCTCTTAGATATTAATTAATAGTACTAAACACTAGTTTTTATATACCTATAAAATAGAAAATTAAAAAAATTATATATTTAAAGGCACTAAGTAGTATTCTATTACTAACGGCTTATTTACTTATAAACTATTACCTATTAATTTAAGTAAAGATGAGGAAATAGAATTAACCTATAATATTAAGGGTTATAAGAAGAAATTTACTACTAAAGTAGCTTAATTTTAGACCTCTATTATAGTAACTTACTATAAAAAACCTACCCTATAATAGTAATATTAGAAAAAGAAGAACTAGATATAGATAAAATTAAGTGTAAGTTACTTTATACCTCTATATTATTACTTTCTTTATATATAATTATATAACTATATATATATATATATATATATTATAGATATATATATTAGGATATTTATTACCAGTAAAGGGTAAAGCTAATCTAAGGTTATATAACTAACCTTATTAGCTTACTTACTTAAACCTCTATAAATATATATAGTAGCTACTAACTTTAAACTTCTTCTTTATTAACTATTATATATCTTTTATATTAATAGTAATATATACTATTTATTACCTCTAGTTAACTAGCCTATAATACTAACACTAATTAGTAGTTAACTTTAGAGTTACTACTACTATAGATTAATAAAGATCTTAGAAGAGGCTTATAATATTTCCTTTATTACTATAACTTACTAAACATAATAGAGTACTACTTAACTTAATAATTATTAGTAACTAGAAATATTATAATATCTAGTAAATAACGCTTTAAGCCTATATTTATAATATAACCTATTAACTTATTAACTTTATTACTTTTAAAGAAGTCCTTTTTTTTTACTTATAACTTACTTACTAATATCTTTACTTTAACTTAGTATAACTATTTATACTTATACTTATACTTAAGATTTCTTTAAGTATTATTCTTTTTCCTGTATTCTTTAACTTTCTTTTTCTTTAAGTAAGAGTTTTTATTTAAGTAAAAGTTTTTTACCTATAGAAGTAATAGCCTATATAAGATTATAAGTAAATAAGTTTTAGTTAGTAAGACTAGTATAGTATAGTTTATATAGGAACTACTTATTAAGGCTATTTTTAATATAGTAAAAGTAAAGTAAATAGTACCTAAAGTAAGCTCTTTTTATCTATAATTATTAATATTTACTATTATTATAGCCTATAGAAGGTAGTTACTACTAGTAATAAGCTATTTACTTCTAGTATTACTATAGGAGGTAGGTTACTATAAGTAATAACTATAGTGCCTACTCTCTTTAAGTAATAGATAGCTAAGGCCTATATAACCTTGCCTCCTTTATACCCTTTAACCTCTTTTTTTCTCTTTAAGGTATAATTTCTATATATACCTCCTTTTGTTCTTTAAGAAAAAGGTTAATACTACTATATAATAATTTCTATATATGCCTATATTAAAGAGAAAGTTAACTTTACTTTACTTATTAACGTTAGTAATAGTTACCTCTTAACTATTATTAACTTTATTTATTATATATTTTATTATACTTTTTTTTATATATTTTACTTTTTATTATATTATTTATTTATTTATTTATTTAATTATATTATTATCTATACTACTAGTAGTAATCCCTTTAATAGATAGATTTACTTTTGACCTTATAAAGTAAAAGTAAGTGCTTATATTTAAGAGGTTATTAGGCTAATAAAGAGTAATAATAGTAAAAAAGTAACTAAAAGAAAAAATATAATATATTTACCTAAAATATCTTAAAGACCTATACCTTATCCTAGAGACCTCCTAAGGCTTTATTATTAGTTAACTATAAAGTACTATTAACCTATTAAATAAAGGAGTCTAAGTATCTATAGCTAGGGTACCTAAGGTCTATAAATAAGTTTATAATACCCTTAAAGTAGATAAACCTAGGGTATAGACCTAGAAGAAAGTTAATAGCTATAAGAGTAAAAATAAAGACTTTTATATAAGGGTAAAAGATCTAAAGTTTATAAAGGATATTATAAACCTACTACTAGAACTATTACTACTATATATTTATTTAAGCTTGCTAATAATTAAAAATTCTCTAAAACCTAGCTATATAGAGAATACTAGCCCTTAATAGCCTATTAACCTAGCCTTATTATATAATAACCTAGACTTTATTCTTTTATTACTTAGCTTATTTTTTCTTTACTATAACTAAATAGTTAACTTAATATTTTTTATTTAGTTAACTTAATATTTTTTTTATTATAACTAGGTAGTTAACCTAATATTACTATTACTTTTACTTACTTTTTATAAACTTATAGACTTTAGTAAGCTATACTTTAATAAAATAAAGTATAGTAAAAAAGTATATAAGTTACTTAAGTTAAAGGTTATTATCTTTTATAACTATTACCTTAAAGCTAAGATTTAATATAAGTACTTTACTAGTGCTTTCTTTATAATACTCTAAGGTATAGCTATGAAGTACTACACTAACTACCTTTATAAGCTACTACTTAACTTTACTATAATAGTAATAAGAGTAAAAAGTAACTTTAAAACTAAAGAAACCTACTAGGCCTACCTTATAAAGCTATAATAAACTAACCTTATAAAAGTTATTACTAAAAACCTTAATAAAGGTAAAGCTAAATACTTAAAATAAGTAAGTTATATCTAGTTATTAATATTAGGATAAATAATCCTAAATATCTTATTTTTAGTTAACGTATATAGTATATCTAAGGCTAGTTTTAGCTCTATAGCTATATTAAGCATTAGATATATTTAATTCTATGTAGTCTTGTTACCTAAAGTAAGATTAGTAACTATTAGCTTATATAGTATTATATATATATATATATACATAAAGATATTACTATAAGTAAGTATATATATATAGATTTTGATATAAATAAGTAGATATATATATATATATATATATTAATATAAATAAGTATATATATATATATATATATATTAATATAAATAAGTATATATATATATATTATATATAGTAGTAAATAGTTACTTATAGAGTAGTATTTTTGTTTTATAACTATTAATAGGGAATTCTTTACCCTTTTTTATATAGTTAATAGTAGTTTAGAATTCTTTATATAATATAGTATTATTTCTTAGTAGTATTACTAATCTTTTTAGCTTTCTAATATTACTATTAATAACACTAAAGGATAGGTTAATATAGTTAACTATATATATTAGTAGTAATTAATAAATAGTAAAGGTAACTATAGTTCTTTATTATATATAAAGAAAAGAAAGGTAATTATAGTAGGTTAGCTAGTTAAATAACTAACCTATTACCTATAAATCCTTAGAGAATCTATAGCTAAATATCTAAGGATTTACTAGCAATAAGTTATTAGGGTTAACCTAATAACTCTAATATTTATCTATAATAGTTAATATTATAATACTAGTAACTTTTTATAGTGCTAAAAATTCTTTATTATTAATATTTAAAGGAATAGCTAAAAAATATAATAAAAACAAGAAGCTAAAAAGTATTTAATAATTTATACTTATATAGTCTATTATATATAAAGAAACCTATTTATCTATCTATATTTTTAACTACTTATTACTAACTAGCTTCTCTATTATATTATTTAGTAATAACTTTATAAATCTATTTACTAAGTTATTACTACTATAAATCTACTTTATCTTATAAATCTTATAGTGTTTATATAACTAGTAAAAGGCTATAATATTTATTATAAGTTAGTTTTTTTTATAGTACTAAGCTTTATAAGGCACTTATAAAGTAAGTATAAGTTAGTATAAAGTATTATAAATATTTATAGTAGCTTAAGGTAGTTAGTAATTATTATAAAAGTAGTACTAATTATATAGGTAATATTAGTACTAGTAACTATCTTATAGACCTTAAAGGTAAATATACTATATATAACTCTTTTATACTTTATTAAGCTAAAGTAAATAATATTACTAGTTAATTTAAAGCTTTTACTAATAGTAGTAGGTTACTTAATAATTTATTTATTAGTAAAGGCTATAATAAAGCTAAGTTAAAAAGTAAAGTTATAGTTATTTATAAATAAGCTATTAATAAATATAAAAAGCTTAGTAGTTATAAGGTTAATTAGTAAGAATTATAGGCTATAGTTAAGGTTATTAACCTACTACTTAACTTAGTAATTAAAAGCTTTAATCTTCTTTACTATAGGTAATTAGTGTTAAGTAGTAACTAAATAGTTAAAGTAAGCTTTAGGTTAGTAAATAAAGTAATATATATACTATAGGTGTATTACTAGATATAATCTTACTAAGTAGTAGGTAATTTCTTATTAATAAGCTAAAGCTTTTTACTATAGCTTTTTTAGTAAAAAGTAAGCTTATAATTAGTAGTAATAAATAATATACTACTATTAAAGGTAATAAAGTTATTAACTATAAGTAACTACTTAAGTTTTACTATAAGAGTAGCTTTCTTAAGCTTTTTCTCTTTATAAGTAAAGTATTTACTACTTATAAGGCTAATTATATTATTTATTTATATACTAATTAATCTAAAGTTACTATTATTAGGTAATAATATTAATAAGTAAAGGTTAAAAGTTAATAAATTTATTTAGAGACTTTTTCTATAGTAGTAGTTATAATTTACCTACTAGTAGGTTTTTACCTTTATAATACTATATAATAGCTTAGTTATTATTATTATTATATTTATTAAGTAAAAATAGTAAATTTATATAAGTAAATAAATAAAAATAATATAATTTAGTAGTATTACTAACTAAGTATATACTTAGGTAATATTATATAACTAAAGAAGAAACCTATCTTAAAGTAGTAAAAAAGTAATAGTAAAGATTAATTATTAGGCTATTTACTAGATAGTAAGTAA
>NW_026850766.1:0-33478 GCF_030913465.1 Colletotrichum navitas
ACTACTTAATTTATTTATATTATTATATCTCTTAGGATCTCTTTAACTTCCTAACTAAATTTAACTACTTAAAGTAGCTTATATACTTAAGAGATAAGTATACTACTTAGCTTTTTAAAGTTATATTTTTAGAAAGACCTATAATAATATATTCTTAGTTATTATAGATTTATTACTTAGGTTACCTAGTAGTAAAGTTAATATTATAAATTACTAAGATAAAGATATATTAGTTATTAGTATTAAAGAAGATATAGAGTATAAAAGGTAAATAGTAAAGCTTAAGATAAATATAAGCTTTTTTACTAATATAAAAAGCCTATAGGTAGTAAAAGAAAGTAAAGTAAAAATTATTACTTATATAGTAAAATACTTTATCCTTTAGACTACCTTATAAACTATAGCTAAAGGTAGTACTTATAGTAATCTTATATATAATATAAGCCTTCTCTAGTGTTATAACTAGACTTTCTTATTAAGAAAAAAGAGGCTTAGTTTAAATAGTACTTTTACTAGTAAGCACTAGTATATATAGTAGTATTATAGTATAACCTTTACTTTACTAAGATAAATATATATATAGATATAGGCTTATCTATTAATAAGTAACTATAAGAAAAGTATTTAGAAAAATAATTTAAAGTTAAACTATAAAGGTATATTAAATACCTAGTAAATATATATAAAATATATATAACCTTTATAGATTTAAGTACTTTACTATATAGGTAATTATTATATATAATATATACTTTAATAAGATAAAGTTCTTCTAAAGTAAAAAAAAAAGTAATATAATAGTAAAGTTAAAAGTAAAAAGTATAGTTAAAATTATTAAAATAAAGACTATAAGTAAATATAATAATAAATATACTTAGTTAATAAAAGTAATAATAATAGTATCTAAAATAATAGTTACTATAATATAGAATAATAATCCTTTATTAAGTAATACTAAAGTAATTACTTAAGATATTAAGTAATATAACTAAGGTATTACTATAAGAGAAAAAGAAGAGGTATAGACTCTAAGATAACACTAGGCCCTAGTAATCTAAATACTAAATAGCCTTGTCCTCTAAAATTAGTTAACTAGTATAATACTTAATAATAGTTAAGTAGTAGATTATATAATAAGGCTAAGCACTATAGTATAAAAGAGATTATAACCTTATATAAAGAGTCTTTTAACCTTTATACTACTAGATAATAACTAGTGTTCTAAAATAGTAAAAGATATATAGATTAATATATAGCTATATAATTAACCTAATAGTCTAAGCTAAAAAAGTAAGCTAAGAAATAAGAATAAGCTAATAATAAAGGTACCTTTAGTGTATATAGTATAGTTAACTATAGTACACTAAAGTATAGACTAGGAGTAAGTGCCTACTAGTAGCCTTAAGAGGTATTCTTCTTGTCCTTAGTTAAAGAAAAGACTAAGCCTTAAGAGCTTCTTTATAACCTTCTTAAATAATTAATAAAAGTAAAAGCTAAAGTAAGTAATAGGCACTATATACTATATACTATAGTAAATATAGTAATATATAAGCTAATAACTATTATATACTATAAATATTAAATAAGAAGTAATATTATTATAATAATCTTATAAGACTACTATAACACTAAAGAAGTTAATTAAGATACTCTAGACCTTTATTAACTACTATAATAAGTAATAGACTATAAAATTATAGAACTAAGGTATCTTAAAGTATTTAAGGTAATTAATAAGTAAGATTTACTACTAAAATAAGGCTTCTTTATTAAAGTAAGTATAAATATATAAGTAAGATCTAGAAAATATCTTAACTATAGTAAGGTATAAGTTATTATAAGGGAATATATAAGAAAAAGACCTCTTCTTTAGATATATATAGTAACCTTTATAGTATAAACCTTTTATATAGTAATAGCTATTACTATATAATTTAACCTTAAGTTAAGTAACTTAATATAGTTAATATATTTCTTAATACTAAAAGAGACTATTAAGAAAGCTAGTATACTATAAGCTACTACTAGGTTATTAGTAAAAAGAAAAGTAGTATCTATTATATAGGCCTTATATAGGTTATATAATATACCTCTTCTTTAGTTTAAGGAGTTTATAAGACACTAAAAAGCCTAAGGCTACTATTATTAAAGAAGACCTTGTCTCTTTATTTCTAAGGAGTATACTATATATATACTCTTTTATATTAATAATATTCTTATTATATACCTAAAAGAAGCAAGAAGGTAAAAGAAGTAATTATTATAAGGCTAAAAGAGGTATATAAAATAAAGACCTTAGAGAAGTAAAGTAGTATCTAGGTATTTATATTATATATAATAGACCTAACTAGAAGATATACTTTTACTATAACTAATATATCTATAATATAGTATAAAGTTTAAGTATATAGATAGGATTTCTTTATAATACTACTACTAATAATAGACTTTCTTTAAAACAAAGGATAATAACACTAGTAAAAGTAAAGCTATTTTAAGAGATAGTTAAATTAATCCTATATACTACTATAATAATCTAGCTAGATATAGTATTTACTTACTTACTTCTCTTAGGTACTTAATAAACCTAAGTATATACTATATTTAAGTAGTAAAGTAGTATATTTAATACCTCTTTTATACCTTATATTTATTAATATACTTTAGTATCTTAGGGGTATATAACTTCTTTATATAAGTAATACTTTTTTACTAATAATATAATTACTTACTAGTTATCCTAGGGTATATTATATATCTCTTTAGTAGCCTAATCTATTAAAAGTAACTTACTAAGTAATAGTTATAATATTAATAACTAAAGCTAAGCTTTTTACTTTTAACTATATAACTAAAGAGCTTATTACCTTAAAACCTCTTTTATAATATCTACCTTAAATTAAAAGATAATATATAGGTAGTATAATATAATAACTAGTAAATAATTTACTTAGTTATAAGGAAAAAAGAAGAATTATAATATAACTTTACTATATTAATATCTAGAATATATAGCTATAAGAAGTCTATATAGAAGGTAAAGTTAATATTATATATTTACTAATAAATAAGATACTAGTAATAGACTTACTAAGAATCTCTATAACTAAATTTAAGTACTTTAGAGTACTCTTAACTTATAAGATATATAGTATATAGTAAGATAAAAAAAACAAGACCTAATTAATAAATAATAAGAAAAGTAAAAGTAAAAACTTCTCTAAAATTAAATAATAGCCTAAGGCTAAGGGCCTAAGCTAAATAAAAATTAAAAAATAGCCTAAGGGCTAAGAGCCTATTATTAATAAAGGAGGTATCTATATATTTATCTAAGAGATAATAAAATATAGAGTAAGTTCCCTATATAAAAAGAGCTTACTAATAAAGCTATTAAGGTTAGCTATATATAAGTAGTACTAAAGTATAGCTATAATATATAAAGGACTAATAAGGAGACTAAAGGAACACTTAGGGGTAATAGCCTCTATAAAGGGATCCTTAAGGCTACTTACTTTATTATACTTCTCTTCTTTTTCTTTTCTTCTCCTTCTTCTCTTATCTCTCCTCTTTCCTTATTAAAGAAATAGTTATAAGTAAAGTAGCCTTCCTTTCTTTAGGTTTAAGGTAAGACTACCTATATATATAACTATATAGCTATAATTACCTAAAATAAAGATATATAAGTAAAAGTAACTATTATATAAATAAAAATAATTTACCTTATATAAGGCCTTTTATTACTTAAAGTATATAAGAGGTATTAGCTAGGCTAATAACCTTAGGGGTAATAGTATATATATATACTAATATATATATATTAGTAATATTTAAGGCTAAGACCTAAAAGACACTTACTATTAGATTAACCTATAAGTATACTCCTTAAGTAATACTTATAAGGCTAATAATAGTAGGTCTTTTACTATACTCTTTAGTACTCTAGTGCCTTATAAAGGTATTATTATTACTACCTAAATCCTCTTTAACCTTAGGAAAAGTAGTAGGCCTCTTATAGTTAATATAAAGTAAAAAATAACTACTTTACTACTACTTTATTATCTATAAAATAAGTTAGTAATTAAGAAATAACTAGGTAATAATAAGTAGTAATATACTAGTTAAAAGTAAATCTAGGCCTAAGTTACTTAGCTTTCTTAACTAAAGTTAAAAGGCTAGTCTCTAGAAGACTACTTATTATTACTTTAAGAAGCTATACTTATTCTTTAGTACTAAAATTAATTAACTAGTAATAAGATAATACTTATAAGACTTATCTATAGGGGGTTTTACTCCCTATAGACTTACTAAAGGTCTTCTCTTACTCTTAAGAGGAGATAAGGTACACTTATAGTAACTATAGTAGTTATATAGTAATATAACTACTATAGCCTTAGGGCCTATAGTAGCTATAAGGGCGTATATATAAGCCTTACTAAAGGTAATAGTTTTATAAGATATCTAAAAAAAAAAAAGTATTAGTAATTAAGTAAAGTAGTATAGTAATATAAATAATAAGTTAGTAATTAATTATAATAAAAATAATAATATAACTTATAATTATTATTAAGTTATTAAGAAAAAAAGAAAAAAGTAACTATAATTAGCCTTAAGGTAAATATTTACTAATTATAAGCTAGCCTTATAGTAAGTAGCCTTACTAATAAGAACACCTAATACTAGTAGCCTATAATTATATAATAACTAGCCTTTTATACTAAAAGAACTATTTTCCTTTATATCTAGGGTATAGTAACCTATACTAATGCCTAAGGAAGTATATTATATAGGTAATTAATTAGGATGCACTAGGAATTAATATAGACGCACTAGCTTATAGATGCACTACTATTTATATTTTTAATTAGTTTAAAAAAAATTATTAGTATAACTAAATTCTACTAGACCTATAAAAAGTAGCTCTCTTTTCTTATCCCTCCTTATAATAAGGTTAATTTATTTAACCTTAGTTTTATTATACTATTTACTTATAATAGCCTTATAATATAGTCTAAGGTATAGTATATAACCTACTTACTCTCTTACTATAGGTTATATCTTAAGAGAGTAACTAGTAACTAATTATAACCTACTACTATTATCTAGCTACCTACTATTATCTTTTTCTCTAAAAGTAGTATCCTAGCGTTAGCTAGTTCTATAAAGCAGTAATCTAAGAGGCAGTGTAACCTTCTAGCTAAGCTTTTATTAAGCTTACTATAAGATATATAACCTCTTTTATACTATAAACTATATTACCTTAGTATAAAGCTAACACTTACCTTACTTAATATTTCCTAAGGGGATAATAAAAACTTAGTAGACTATTCTCTTTAGCTTTTTCTAGAGTGTAGCCTCTCTCTCTATAATAAATAGTCTTAGTAACCTCTTTATCCTACTATATAGTAGTTTAATAGTGCCTTTAACCTTATTTAATAGGTTATTAGACTAATTAATAGCTAATAATAGTACTTCTTTAATAATAAAGTATACTTATTAATAGTAAAATAATAAGGTCCTTAAGCTAATCTACTACCTTATTTACTACCTTAATAATAATTTTCCTTAAGTAAAGTATTTTTTAAACTATAGCCTTATACTATACCTTAAGTAACTAATCCTTTCTTCTTATATCTAATATCCTAAACCTACTAATACCTAGTAATCTAAAATAAACCTTTAACCTTTTTATTAAGTTAATACCTTTATAAAAGCTAATAGATTTAGTATTATAAAGTATAATAAAAGAAAGTCTATAGTTATCTTAAGTAATACTACCTTTAATATAATTAGTTTAGTAACCTTAAACTACTAAAGAGTAATAGTATATAATAGTATATATCTTAGAAATATAGTTATTAATAGTAGGTTATTATAGAGGCCTAAGAGAAAAGTAAATAGCTATTATATTATTATCTATAAACCTAGTATAGTTAGTATAACTATAGCTTAGCCTTAAAGCCTCTATATATTCTTTTATTATAGGCTTACTTAGCCTATAATAATATAATTAATATAATAAGCTAATAAGTTAGTATCTAGGTATATAATATATATACTATTATTTAAGAGTAGTTCTAGATACCTTATTTACTTAATAAGATATCTATAATACTAAAGCTTATATAACCTAAAAAAGTTAAATAGCTATTTACTAACTATAGCTTTAATTAAGCTATTTAATAAGTAAATATCTATATATAGTAAAGTAAGTAAATAATAAGCTAGACTACCTTATTAGCCTTATCTAGACCTTTTTTTACTGTCTCTAAATATAGAAGTAATTCCTAAAGTAATTAGTTTTAATAATACCTATAACACTAATTACTTTAAACTTCTACTTTTCTAGGCTACTAAATAAACCTACCTTAGTCTATTTATAATACTATATTTAGCCTTATTAATAATAAAAGGCTAAAGGGTTTTTAGTTTCTTTTAGTAAGTATTTACTAACTTATAGACTAATACTTAGTTATTACTTACTATTATTATTATAGACTATAATAAGTAAATAAAGGCTATACTAAATAAGTAGTTCCTAAGGCCTAGTAATAACTCTATATTTACTATATTAACTTTAATATTATACTTAAGGCTAAGTAAAAGTAGCTTAAGGACTTTACTTATAGTAGTAATAGTAGTAGTCTAATAATAAGGCCTATTAGTAAATAATATAAGTAATAGCCTAGCTTAGTAATAAAGACTAGGCTTATATTAATATACTAGTAAATACTCCTCTTATATATATTATAAGGTCTTTATAATATAGAAGCTTATTATTTTTACTAAGACTAAGTATACCTTTAAGGAAGCTTAAACTAAGCTTTATAAAAGTTTATTAACTAACGCCTAATCCTCTAGTACCTTTATATAATATACTTACCTTAAAGTATAGTAGGCTTATACTTTATTTAAAAATACTAGAACTTTAGTATTTATATTACCTTTAGTATAAAGTTAAGTAATAATAATATTAAAGGCTATCTCTTAAATAGTCTTAGTTACTTATATTAACTTATTAATATTATATAAATATAATTAGTAACTAGAGTTATACTTTAGGTAAGCTATACTAAGAATAAAGTCTTAGAAGCTAGAGTATATAAGTACTTACTTTAAGCTCTTAGTAAACTTTAGATAATACTTTCTTAAAGTGTCTAGTGTTAATTAAAAAGTAATACTAGCTAGTAAAAAAGGTAATACTTTTATTAAAAGACTATTCTAGACCTTATTAAGAATATAGTCTAGACTATACTTTTTAACTAAGCTTAGTATTTTATACTACTATAAGATCTTTACTAAGATACTTAATTTAGTAGCTTTTAGTAAGTAAAAGTATACCTTTAGTAGTGTCTTTAAGAGATATCTTCTTTTAATTTATACTAGTAAATCCTTAATCTAAAGATTATAGTATTCTTCTATAGTAGGCTAAAGAATATAGTATAGCCTATTTTATTATAACTATTTTACTAAGAGAAGGCTACTTAATAAGCTAAACCTATACTTCTAGTAAAAGCTAAAGTATAAGTAGTAAAAAGTAAAGTTACTACTAGAAAGTAAAAATAAGTTAACACTAGCTAGATCTATATAAAATATAAGTTAACTAAGTTAAAGCTAGATTTTTACCTTATTTAGTAATAAATAAAAAGCTAGTCTAGTATTCTTAGTAAATAAAGATAATAAGGAATTATATAAGTAAATAGCTACTTTAGCCTAGTATTTAAAGGATATAAAGTTAATAAAAAATAGTTAGTAGTAATAATAAATCCTTATAGTTATATTATAAAAAAGTAGCTAAGTAGTAAGTATTTTAAATATAAAAAAGTTTACTTTTCTTAGGGTAAATAAGAAGTAGGCCTAGTAAGAGGTCTAATCTTTATAGCTATAAGAAGTAGGCTTAATAAAGGGGCTTTTTTATAGCTATAAGAAGTAGTCTTAGTAAAAGGGCTAACCTTTATAGCTATAAGAAGTAGGCTTAGTAAGAGGGCTAACCTTTATAGCTATAGGAAGTAGGCTTAATAGAAAGGCTTTTTTTATAGCTATAAGAAGTAGGCCTAGTAAAACAGCTAACCTTTATAGCTATAGGAAGTAGGCTTAATAGGAAGGCTCTTTTTATAGCTATAAAGTAAGGTTAATAAGGGGGCTTTTTTATAGCTATAAAGATAGTGCTTCTTATAAAGGATATTTCCTATAGCTATAAAAAGAACCCCCTTATAGAGCCTATTTCCTATAGCTATATAGGTTAATTAGTTAATAGTAGAATAGAATAATAGAATAGCTATATTAGTGTAATTACCTTTACTACTTTATAAGGATATACTGTTTTTTTAAACTAATTAGAAATATAAATAGTAGTATGTCTATAAGGCTAGTGTATTTATATTAATTCCTAGTGTGTCCTAATTAATTACTATTATATAGGATATTACTAAGTAATACTACTTTTTAGAATAATATTGCTTATTAATTTAACCTTTACTCCTAAATATAGATACTTATAGTAGAATTTACTAAGTAAGGTAATATTTAAGAAATATAGATTATAGTACTATAGATAAAAGAAATAAGCTACTTTTAACTATAGAAATTACTTTTTAAATATACTACTTAATAATAAATTTATATATAGGGAATAAAATACTTAAACAAGACTTTAATTAACTTAGTTTTCTAATACTATATAATACTACTTATTTCTTTATTAAACTATCTATTTAATTTATTTATTTACTATTATAATTATTTATACTTCTTCTTTAAAATAGATATAATATTAAAGAAAATAATATATTTATATTTTCTCTTTATTAGTATTAATAAAATAAAATAGAATATTTAAATTTAAATAAAGTATAAAAAATAGTAAATATTATTAAGTAAAGAAAATCTAATAATAAAGTAACTAATTAATATAACTACTATTACTATTAGTATTATTACTACTAATTAGCATTATATCTTCTTCTTCTATATTATTATTTTCTTCTTTTCTTCTTCTTCTTCTTCTTTTTCTATAATATATATATATAGTAAGTAAATAATTATAGTAAGTAGACTATATTTACTTACTTTTTACCTCTTTAAACTTTACACTATTATTTCTCTATATATAAATATATAATTCTCTTTAATTAAAAACTATATTATCTTTACCTTCTAAGCTATTAAAAAAGACCTAAAAATATCTAAATAAAAAGTAGCTACTGTCTTTAAGGTCCCTTATATAATACTCTATTACTAACGTATAAAATATATTATATAAGATAAAATATACCTAAACTTAAAGAAGATAATAAAAGTAAAGGAGAAGGTAACTCTTAAGAGGGTTATTAACCTAATTAATTAAAGGTTTCCTTTATAATAAGAAGATATATAAGATATAGCTAACTAACCTCTTAATAAATATAATATAATATATATTAGACCTTAATAGGTAAAGAACTTTATATAATAATAACCTTAATTAAAATATAATTTTAATATTAAATTAACTATTAGAAAGCCTTAGCTAAAGATCTTATAATTATATAAGGGTAGTTTACACTTATATAAAATATAATTATAAAGTATAAGATATAGGATTCTAATATTTATAATCTTAATAAGACTAGGTTCTTAATAAGAATACTATTATATATAAAAGTTATTATAACTTTTAACTAATATAAAAGGCCTTATATAAAGTAGCCTAGTAATTATAAATAGGTTTTTGTTATTTAGAGTATATATATAGATAGCTAGGTAATACCTCTATATATTATTATAAAAAGTAAATATAACTTTCTCTTTTAGTACTAAAATAGCTAATTCTTAGCTAACTAGTGTATTTACCTAAGTAAAAATAAATAAATAATAAATAAGATTAGCCTAGATTAGTTAAATTATTTTAACTAGTATATAAAGTCTTATATAAAGGCTACTTATTACTTTCTAATTCTAGATAACTATAATAACTATAAATTAACTAAATGTAATAACCACTATAAAGAAGAAAGATTATTACTTTATATACCTTTTTACTTATTATATAAGCTTTACCTCTTAATATTAGCTATTTTAGCCCTTTAAAGCACTTATATAATAAAAGGTTTAAGAAATAATATAAATATAAATTATATATATTACTAAAATAATTTTTTTATCTTTAAGGTAGTATTCTTTACTTTAATAAGTAAAATTAATATATAAGTAGGTTTCTAGTAAGCTAGTCTTATACCTTTTAATCCTAAAGTTATTATTTTTTACCTAGGTTTTAAGCTAAAGATATTAACACTAGTAAACTTATATCTAACTAGCTTAGGCTTATAAGACCTAAAGATATTAATAATAGTAATTAAAGGTATATAAATATTTACTTTTTTAAAGAAAAAGGATTAGGGAGTATTAAAGAAGTTTACTAACACTAATATATAAAGTAATTAACTTATAGTTAAAGGGTATTAGTAAGTTAGTATATTAACTTACCATTATTAAGGTAAAGAACTATAAACTTTATATAGAGATAAAGGTACTTAGTAAACACTAGAAGACTACAAAGACCTAACTATATCTTAGAGGGTTACTTAATATAACTAAAGTATAGGTACTATAAGGAGAAAAAGGAGATATTAAAGCTAGGGGTAAAAAAACGTCCTAAAAAGAGGGTTATATAAAGGGTAGTAAAGTATATATAGAATAATATAGTAATTATAGAAAGACTAGATATAATATATAAACCTATAAAGTAGTTTAAGATAATAATAAAGAATAAGGTAGTATATATTTTTAATTAAATTTATATAATTTAGTTAAAATAACTTATTAAAATAATTAAAGGGTAGGTAAATAGAGTCTACTTACTATAATTATCTACTTACTATATATATATATTACTATTATTATAGTCTTCCTTTATAGTAAAGTCTAACTTATCCTTAGATAACTTAGAATAATTAAAAATATTACTATATAGCTTAGGAGTATATATATCTTCTAAGTTATTACTAATAATACTTTTAGAATTCTTAATAATAGAATTCTAGTTTTTTAATAAAACTAGCTGTCTTTTATTATTATATTTAAGCCTAGTTCTTCTTTTAGTAATAATATTACCTAACTAGTTAAAACTAGCTACTTCTGCTACTAAAGTAGGAGGAATAGCTAAATATTTCCTAGCTAATATACTTAAGATAGGAAATTTAACTTTATTTTCTTTCTACTAGTCTAAAGGATTAACTTATTAATATTTATTAGTATTAATAATTATAAGTTATTATTAGAATATTAATACTAATAATTATATAACACCTAGTTAGGTAACTATAAATAGTTTATAATTTAAGGTTAAAGGGCATAGACTAGTTATTTAGCTCTCAGTTATATTAAAAGAGGATTATACTATTAGTTAGCTAAAATAACTTAAGTTATACTTAGGCAGTATATAACTACTTATATAATAATAGTAAAGTAGACCTATTTAGTTACTAAATAAAAAGTTAATTTACCTCTATATTTTACTAAGTATATATATAGATAAAGCTTTTTTAATACTAATTAGTAGTTATATAGTAATTATAGATTAATAAAAGTAAAAAGTTAAGCTATATTATATAAAGAGTTAGTTTATATAGTATTTAACTATAAGAGGGCTAAAGAACTACTTTTTACTATAACCTCTTTTACTAAGATAAGTTATAATTTATATAAAGGCCTAGTTTATATAGTGCCTAACTATAAGAAGGCTAAAGAACTACTCTTTAGGATAACTACTTATACTATTTTCCTTTAAATATAATAGAATAAAGAAGACTATAACCTTCTTATATATATATAAGAAGTAAGTAGTATACTACTATAAGTATATTACCTTTATTAACTAAATACTATATAATTAAAATAACTACTAATATAGTAATATAGAATACCTAAAGCTAGAAGAAAGAACCTACCTAAAAAGAATATATCTTTATATATAAAGATATATTAGAAAGTAATAGTATTAGAATTATAATATAGAGATCTTAAATACTACCTTAGTACTAGACTAAATATTAAGACCTTACTAATAACTTATCTTAGGAAAAGATTATAATATATCTAGTGTATAAAATACACTAGATTATCTATATAAATCTTAACTAATCCTAACTTAAAGGTATAATTATAATTAACTTTAAGGACTAGATAGCTAATTACTAAAAGTATATATATTATATATACTTTAGGGAGTTTATTAAGTAAATTATAAAAAAAGAGATCTTTATTAATACTAAGATAAAGCCTAAATAAATAAGTAGTTAACCTTATATAATAACTTTAGAAGTAATATTAAAAGAAATCTAGTAGTTATATAATAAATATACTAATAACTACTATTAGAGATCTCTAAGCTACTATATAATAAAACCTAGCTAAAATACTAATAAAGTTAATTAAACTCTAAGATATACTAGTAGCTTAAAGGACTAAAACGCCTATTATATAAATAACCTTATAAAAATTATAACTTACTTAAGAGGTAAAAAGTTTATTAATATCTTAAAGCTAAACTATACTTATACTATAAAAGGATATTTATAACCTTTTACTAAAATAAATAATTAATAATAGACCTTATAAGCTTTATATAATCTTTATTTTCTAAAAAAGCTAGAGAAAAAAGAAAAACTATACTAAAAAGCTATATAATATACTTTATAATAACACTAAAGTGTTTATTAGTTTCTACTACTATCTTTAGATTATAAAAGACTAATACTATACTATTTTTTTAAATACCTTATTTAATTATATAAAACAGTTTTACTTTTATTATATTAGACTTATATAAAGATAAAATAAAATATATACTATACTAGATATATACTTTAATACTAGTATTAACTATAGTCTTTATTAGACTAATTAGACTACTATATTCTTTATATAAGTTAAATAAAAGAATTTAAATAAAACGCCTATAGAAGTACTAGAAGTATTACTAAATAAGTTACCTTTTATATAATAAGCTATTAGTTTAGGTTTTTAAACAAAAGTTTTACTTTATATATAAGTTACTTAAGCTAACTAAGGTATTCTAGAGCTAAAGACTACTTTTAGTAATCTTAAGGTATACTATTTATATAAAGAGTTCTTCTTTAATCTTAAGGCTTCTTTATAAGTTACCTTAGACAAAAGGACTATATTATATAATATTAACTTTATAGACTAAAGGTATACTTTAAACTATAAGAATAAATTATAATAAAGAACTTTATATAATTAACTACCTTATTAACTCTTTAATAAAGAAAAAAAGATAAACTATTTTAACTAAGACCTTTTTATATAAATATACTTAAAAGGTGTTTTATATATAAAAAAAAGAATATTAGTTAACTAACTATATAAAGAAAAAATATAACTATATAAAGACCTAATAGTTTTAAGTATATAATATATTTACCTAGGATCTATATAAAGACTTTATAGCCTATTTTCTTAAAGTAAAAAAAAAGCCTTCTAAAAATAAAAAAAATAATAACTTATATAATAAAGAATAATTCTTAGATAACTAAGAAGTGTCTTAGTATTTACTAACCTTAGCTTTTTTTTATTATATAACTAGTAAAAATATATTCTAAGCTTTAAAAACTTTTAAAGTAAGTTAATTCTTACTTAAAGACCTTTATTATATAATATACTAGAGAGAACTATAGAATACTAAAGTAGCTAAGTTTTAAACTATAAGAAAGCCCTAGGTACTAGTATACTTAAGAGAGAACCTATGTATAAAGATCTCTTAGAACCTAGGTTATACTTATATATAATTTATAGTAAATAACTTTATAATATTAATAAGAACTATAAAGATAAAGAACTAGCTAAGAATAGTTAAGTATTATATCTTTAATACTTTAACCTTATTTCTATTTTTATTAAATAATATAGACTAACTAAGTATACTTAGATATAAGGCTTATAAGAAGATATAACCTTAACCTTAACCTTAACCCTTATTATAATATTACTATAAAGGATATAAAAATATATATATAAGGATATTATAGTTACCTATATAGAGATATACTCTATATATAACCTAATAGACCTATATAGACCTATTAAGAGTTACTCTCTTAGAAGTGCCTTGCCTCTAAGAGTATTAACGTATTAATAAGGTTAACAAGGTCAAGGTCAAGGCAATAATATAATATAGCCCAGGGTACTTTAAACAAGGTTGCCTAACTTAGGCAAAACAAGTGAAACCGGATCTAGCGAATCTATAACAAGCCAAAGGTTTCAGAACTACTAATAACTATATAACTATTACTATTATAAAGGGTTAATATATATATAATATAGGGTTAATATATACTATTATAGAAGGATCTAGTAAGTGTTATTTATTATATCTAAAAGAGAAGAAACTACTAAAAGTAGTTTTATTCTCTAAGTCTTTTAATAATTCAAAACTTAGTCTATAACTACTCTACCTAAGGGGGTAATACCCTTAGGAAGAAGATAGGTATATACTTTAAAAAATAATAATAATAGTAATACTTTAAAATATAAAGCAAGATAGGTAGTACAAGGTTATAACTAATATATAGGTATAGATTACCTAGAAACCTTTTCTACTACTTGTAAGCCTAAAAATTATAAAGCTATACTTATATTAGCTATAAAGTTAGGCTAGAAATTAAGGCAGTTTAATATTACTAACGCCTTCTACTATACTAATATAGATAAAGATATATACGTTAAATAGCCTATAGGCTTTATATATAACTATAAGACTAATACCTATTAATATAACTATAATAATAAAGAAATAAATAAAGACCTTTATTATAAGCTTAATAAAGCCTTATATAGTCTTAAATAGAGCCCTAGACTCTAGTATAAATATTTTAAATCTCTAATAAATAAACTAGGATTTAAAGAAAGCCCTTATAATGGGGGGATTTTTCTTGCTAATAATAATAATATAAGAGGGATAATAATCTACTACGTTAATAATATAATAATAACTTGCCTCTCTGATAAAGAAATAGACTACTTCTATAAAGCTATTTATAAAGAAGTATTAATAAAAGAGTTAGGAATTCTAAATACCTTTCTAGGGAATAAGATAACTATAGATAATATAAATAAAATCCTATATATTTATCAAAATAACTATATATATAAGTTATTAGAGAAATATAATAAAATAATATAAGTTCTAGAGATAGTCCTATTAACCCTGCCTTAAAATTAAGGAAAAATATATATTAGGCAACAGAGGAAGAAATAAAGATATATTAATAACAAAGAGGCTCTCTATTATACACTAGTTTAAAAACTAGGCTAAATATAATATATCTAGTTAATATATATACTTAATATATAAGTAACCCTTCTATAGAGCATTTTTTAGCCCTAGATTATATATAGGGATATCTAAGAAAATACCCTAATTTAGGCCTTATTTTAGACTGTAATATAGACCTATAGATAATAGGTTTTATAGATTCTAACTGGGCTAAGGACTTAGATAATAGAATATTAACCTCTGGTTATATATTTAACTTAGGTTATTATAATATAATAAGCTAGAATTCTATAAAACAGAAAACAGTAGCTTTATCTAGCTGTGAATTAGAATATATAGCCTTAACAGAGGGCATAAAAGAAGCTCTATATTTATATAACTCTTATGATTATATATATAAAGAATTAGGTTTAAATATAATACTTAATAAACCTATTATATTAATAAATAACGAAGCTACTTAAAGAATAGCAGAAAATCTAGAACTTTATAAAAGAGCTAAGCATATAGATATAAGATATTACTTCTCTAGAATATATATAAATAAAGAGGATATTAACCTATTCTATATCTATACTAGAAATAATATAGTAGATATCTTTACTAAAGCAGTAAATAATAATATAATAAACTACTTTAAAGATACTGTTAACCTAAATATAAAGGGGTTTTTACCTAAGGTAAATAATAATAATAATATAAACACTAAAGCAGTAGAATATAAGTCTTAGAATAAAGTATAACTAAAGGTTTCCTCTTCTAGATTTTTTTTTACCTTATTTTACCTAAGATAGGTTTTAAGGATTTTTAATAATATAAAATATATATAAGATATTAAAGGTTTTAAGAATTTTCCTTTATAGCCCTAGGTTTTTTGATTTTTTATCTATATACCTATATATATAACGTAAGCTTTATATATAAATATATAAACCTTAAGGCAGTAACTTAGATATAAGGCTTATAAGAAGATATAACCTTAACCTTAACCTTAACCTTTATTATAATATTACTATAAAGAATATAAAAATATATATATAAGGATATTATAGTTACCTATATAGAGATATACTTTATATATAACCTAATAGACCTATATAGACCTATTAAGAGTTACTCTCTTAGAAGTGCCTTGCCTCTAAGAGTATTAACGTATTAATAAGGTTAACAAGGTCAAGGTCAAGGCAACGATATGATATAGCCTAGGGTACTTTAAACAAGGTTGCCTAACTTAGGCAAAACAAGTGAAACCGGATCCAGCGAATCCGTAACAAGCCAAAGGTTTTAGAACCACTAATAACTATATAACTATAACTATTATCAAGGGTTAATATATATATAATATAGGGTTAATATATACTATTATAGAAGGATCTAGTAAGTGTTATTTATTATATATAGAAGAGAAGAAACCACTAGAAGTAGTTTTATTCTCTAAGTCTTTTAATAATAATAAATATATATATATCCTTCTATCTGCTGATTTCCCTATCTCTTCTCCTATCTACCTAACCTTTCTTATTAGTATATATTTTAATAATATTACTAATACTATTATATAAAAGGATAATATATATATACTTATTATATAAAAATAAAGACACTTTTTCTTTAACTTTAGTTATATAAAGGCTTTAACCTTCTTTACTAAGAAGTAGCTTTAAAGGCTTTATAGATAATTTAGATACCTTTATATAGATTAACTTTACTAGCTCCTAAAGAATACTAGATATAAATATATAGATATAGTAGTATTAGAAAAGATCTAGAAGTTTTATTATTATTACTAATTCTATAACCTAGTACTATAATATTTTAAGTTCTTTATCAAAAATAAAAGCTACTTTAACTATAAGATAGTTAAAGATATTATATAACTTAAAGATAAAAATATACTATATATTATTAAAATAGAAATAAGTTTTTAAGGTAATATATTTATTAAATTATTATTTATATAAAACACCTAGAATACTCTTCTAAAGTACTAGATAGCTATATATATAGGTCTACTAGACTATATTATATATAACCTAAGTATAACCTTTGTATTAAAAGAGTTAAAGAATAATACTAAGATTATAGGTATCTTATATAAAGAAATACTAGTAGAAGCCTACTAGGTAGTTAGTAAAGTTAATAGAGTATATATACCTTTAAAATATATATATAATATTCTTTATAAGAAACTTAGCTATAATATAGATAAAGAGGTTATCCTTTAGATAGCTATAAAGGCCTTAAATAATACTACTAGCCTATAAGAGATTATATTAATTCTTTTATCTTTAGAATATATCTAAAGATTAATAAGGATTTATCTTTATTATATAATATTACTTAAAAGCTAAAGTTATTTAGAAGGCTATAAAAATACTATAAGGTATTTATATAGAGGTAAAGATTAACTATATAATTAACACTAAGTATAATCTAAATCTCTAGGCTATACTATTACTTTTATCTAAAGTAAAGTCCTTATATAAAGAAAAAACAAAAGATAAATAGGCCTATATAAAATCTAGGGTATTAAAGAATATATAATTACTATTAATATAGTAAATAGTTTTACCTAGTTTTATATAATATATATTAAGCCTTATTATAGAGAACTAACCTTTAATAACTTTTTAAATAATAATATTACTTAACTTACTTTATAAAAGTAACCTAGATAAAAAAGAAAACTAAAGAAAAGTTAATAAAGGCCTATATAAAGATTCTAAAGGATATTCTTAACTTAAAAAGAAAAGAATTACTATAACTTTATTATTAAGCTTTACCTTAATAATATTATTATACCTATAGGGGCTTTATATAAGGATTTAAATAAGGTTAAAATTAATTTTTTAATAAAATAAAGTATTTTAAGGGTTATATAATATAACCTAAAGGACTACTAAGGTATTTATATTTATAAAATATATATAGTATAAAAGATAAAGAGCCTTAATAAAAAGCTATATAAGAAATCTAGGCTTATTATATAAAGGTTTAGTAATAAGAAAAAGAAATTACTTCTTACTTAAGTACTAACGATCTAAAGAATAAGCTAACACCTTATACTAGCTTTAGGTCTAACCCTTATATAAGACTATAAGTACTAAAGGGAACTAAGAGATATTACTTAAGTATACACTTAATCTAAGGACCCCCTTAGTAGAATAATCCTTATATAACTACTAAAAGAGTTAAAAGGATAATACTTAGAAGATATACTTCTTTAGGTAGTTTTACTATTATATAGTTTTATAAAGTTAGGTCTATATTAGTATAAGACTTATATTAAATACTATAGAGAGAAATTAGAAGTAACTTAGTCTATATATAATCTATGTCTTTTATATACTATAAATAAAGATAACTTTAGAATTATAGTTATATAAACTAATAATACTTTTTTATTTATAACTATATAATTCTTAACTAGAGAGAAAAAGAAGTTATCTAAGAAAAGAATTTATATAAAGCTAAAGACTATTTTAACTTTAAGAACCTAGGCTAACTTTAATAATAAATATATTTATATATATAATAAAAGTAATATTACTTTTACTTAGAAAAGTTAAGTAAATTAATTAAAGTTAGTTAATAAGACTTTAGATAATTTTCTCTAGTAATATATCTTCTAGAAGGTAAAGAAAGTATATATTACTTTAATTTATTAACTAAAGGTATTATATAATTTAGTAATTACTACTTAGACTAAAGAAAATACTTTTTAAGTAATTAAGGACCTAAATATATAAATTAAATAGTAAATAAATAACCTAGAGAAAAGACTTACCTATATACCTTTTTTCTTTACTTATATTAAGATATATATCTTTACTAATAGATTATTTACTAATAATATAGACCTAATATTATAACTTAGTTTTATTATTATACTAGTAAAGAAAGTTACTTATATAAAGACTAACTTTAAAATTAAAGATAATATTATCTATTAAAGCTTTACTAAATAAAAAAAAGTTATATAAAGTATACTTATAAGTAAGCTCTATAGTATAATAATAGGTTTTAATAGTAAGATTATATTAAGTATAATACTTAATAAGATTCTTTATATACTTAATATTCTATAGATTTTAGTTATTATATATTTAGTCTTTTATGTACTATATAAATACCTTATATAATTAAAAATAATAAATAAAAAGTAACTTATAATTAATATTATTAGTATATATAAATTATATAAATAAAAGATCTTAGAGATTAAATAAATTAATAGTAGAGATAACTTAGCAAATACACTTACTAAGAAATTACTAAACTTTAGCCTTAAAAAGCTAGTTAATATAAATACACTAAAGATTTAAATTAAAGTATATATTAAATAAATTAAAAAGACTAATTAATAATTAATTTATATAGAGTATTAGTCTTTATACTATAAAATAGTATTATTTAACTCTAAAACCTTAATATATATAGTCTAAACCTAACTAGACTAAAGACCTTAACTATAACTAAAGTATATAAATCTACTATATAAGAAAATATATTTCTACTAGGTTATAAAGAGTATATAAACCTTTTATACTTACTTATTACTTAGCTTATATAAAGTAAAATATACCTTAGACCTAATTTTAATTAAGAATTAATAACTTTGTTGTAATATTAACTATTGTGGATAAATATTGGAGTTATTAGGTTAACCCTAATGACTTATTGCTAGCGAATCCTTAGATATTTAGCTATAGATTCTCTAAGGATTTATAGGCAATAAGTTAGTTATTTAACTAACTAACCTACAATAATTATCCTTTTTTTTTTATATATAATAGAGAACTATAGTTACCCTTATTATTTATTAATTACTACTAATATATATAGTTAACTATATTAACTTATCCTTTAGTATAACTAACACTAATTAGTAGTTAACTTTACTGTTAACTATAAAGGTTAACTTTACTGTCTAAACTATAGATTAGTAAGGTCTATAAGAAGAGGTAATTATTACTAGTTAATTATTTATATGCCTAGAGTAAGTAAGTACTAAAAAACGCCTTTATAAATATCTTTACTATAATAGTTTATACTAATTGCCTATTATAACAGGTTAATTAATAGATCTATAACTAGTCCCTTTAACTAGTAGAAACCCTGTTAATTTATATCTATTATATAAGCTTTATTGCCTTTAGAGAAGTACTTTTAACTATAAAAAACCTTTTACTTTATATACTTATAGCTAACTAGTAATTATTTACTATATCTTATTTATTATAAGCTCTTTAGCTTACTAACTTTTTTTTCTATATATATACTTCTTTTACTAACTAATAGTGTTAATAAGTTATTAACGTAATAGCCTATTATTTCCTCTTTTTTTACTAACTAATAGTGTTAATAAGTAGTTAATATAATAGCCTATTATTTTTCCCTAAGTTATTTACCTATAAGAGTATATTTTTTCTTAACTGTCTATACTACTAGTAGTAATTCCTCTAATAAACGTATATACCTTCTAGTCTACTAGAAGAAACGCTTATATTTAAGAGGTTATTAGGCTAATAGAGGGTAATAGTAAATAATACTACGCCTATAAGTAAAAGACCTAAGCTAAGATAAGTAAATATAATAAGCTTATAAGTAAGTAAGGCTTATAGGTTACTATACCTTTGCCTATAAGGTAATAAGAAGAAGTTTATAATAAGTATAATATACTACTTAATATAAAGTAGTAAGTAGTAGTAATTAATAATATATTTACTATACTTACTAACTTTATATAGTATATCCTCCTATAGTAATAGGGAAAAGACTACGTTAAGAAGTTACTAACTAACCTTATAAGTAAGTAATAAGCTTTTACGCTTAACACTATTACTATATTTTATATTAGTAGTTATAAGTACTATAACTATATTAGTAGTAAATTACTTTACTACACCTATAAGGATTTTAGTAAATAGTCTATAAATAACTTTAAGGTAATTAACTAGAAGGTCTTAATAAGCCTATATAGCTTCTTTATTAATTATAGTGTATAGGTTAACTATAGTAAATACTTATTAATTACTTAATATATATTTAATATCTTTTAATAGGAGGAAGGCGCCTACTAGACTAATAAGATAATTACTATTATTAAAAGATTATTATATAACTTTAAACTATACCTTAAAGACCTTAACTTTATTAAGAATATCTAAGGTTATAATATAATCTTGTATAGTAAAAAACTAGCTAAAGTACGCCTATTACTAGTAATTACTTATTAGACCTTTTATAATAACCTAACTTTTATTTTACTACTGCCTTTATTAATACTAAAACCTTATATAATAGCTAAAATTAATAGCCTATATATAATAACTACTATACTACTATAGAAGCTTTTGTTAACTATAGTAATATTAATAGTAATATTAAGGCTAACGCTAAAGTAAATAAGTAACCTTATAAAGATATACTTTAATAACTAGGCTATAAAGTATACTAGTAGCTAGTATAAGACTATTAACTTAAAATTACTATTATTCTATAACCTTTATATCTAGGTAAGTATAATATAAAACTACTATAGAGTAGTAATTTAAGTAATACATTAAGGTAAACTACAAGAGTATTATACTTTTACTTTTTACTAATAGGTAGGTAATCTTAACGCTCTAATAGTAAAGCTTAAAGAATAATTTAAAGATAATAAAGTACACTTAGCCTATATTACTAAGCTTTACTATATATTATTTAACTTAATTACCTATAAAAACTATAGTAAGAATAAGTTTAAGATCCTTAAGTTACTAATTAAGAAGGTTACTAAGTTAGTTAAGGTAACTACTTATAATAGCCTACCTAAGGATAAGGATTATTATAAATACCTTATTACCTATTACTATAGTATACTTAAGTACACTATAGCTCTCTTTAACCTACTAGCTATATTTTATAGCCTCTATATATAACTATATAATAAAGTAGTAAATACTTTACTTTACTATAAGCTACCTATATAATACCTTATAGATAAATTTACTATAGAAGATAAGTAATTTTAGGTTAACTATAAGTATAATAGTAGCTATAATAATTATACTAATCTATAGTAAATATAAGGTTCTTTATAGAGTAACTACTATAGTAAAAACTAGTATAGTAATAAATTAACTAAGAAGTACTTTATCTATAGTAAGCCTAGTTGTTAGTTAACTAAATATACTAAAGAAAAGTAGTAATCTTTGTTTAACTAGTATAAAAGTACTTACTTTATATAAGCTTTACTAGCTACTTTTAACTACTTCCTTTTTAACTATAAAAGTTAAAATATAAGTTATCTTTAAGAAGTAAATAATAGTAAAAAATAACCCCTTAGTAATAATAATAACTATATAGATATAGTGTTCTTTACTTTTATTACCTTCTTTATATAACTATTAATTAATAGCCTAACTATATTCTCTAAGTTATATAACTAGGTAACTACCTATACACTTACTTATAAGAACCTACTAGAGAAGCTATTACTTAGTAAGACTATAAAAACTAAAGAGATATTTACACTTAATAAGTACTATTTAGTAGTAACTTTTTATAGTATTATACTTAACACTAGTATAGCTAAGAAATTAACGACTAATTATAAGTAATACTTTACCTTTTAGTGTTACTTAAGTAAAAAGATACCTATAAATACTGCCTAAGTAAGTAAAGTAAGTATTTACTTTAGTAGTAGTAATAATTACCTACTGCTTAGTAAAATTATGTCTAGTAATATACCTATAGTATATATATTACTTCTATTTATTAACCTAAAGCCTACTTTAACTATTTAGTTACTGCCTAATACTAATTGCCTATAGTAGAGGAGATTAAAGCTTTAAACTACTAAATTAAATAGTAAATTAATAACCTTAGCTATAGCCTATAATTCTTACTAATTAACCTTATAACTACTAAGCTTTTTATGTTTATTAATAGCTTATTTATAAATAACTATAACTTTACCTTTTAACTTAGCTTTATTATAGTTTTTACTAATAAATAAATTATTAAGTAACCTACTACTAATAGTAAAAGCTTTAAGTTAACTAGTAATATTATTTACTTTAGTTTAATAAAGTACAAGAGAGTTATATATAGTATACTTGCCTCTAAGGTCTATAAGATAGTTGCTAGTGCTAACGTTGCTTATATAATTAGTACTACCTTTGTAATAATTACTAACTGCCTTAAACTACTATAAATACCTATAATACTCTACACTAACTTATCTTTGCTTTATAAGTGCCTTATAAAGCTTAGCACTATAAAGGAGAAGTAACTTATAATAGATATTATAGCCCTTTACTAGTTATATAAACACTATAAGATTTTTAAGATATAATAGATTTATAGTAGTAATAACCTAGTAGATAAATTTATAAAGTTATTACTAAATAATATATTAGAGAAGCTAGTTAGTAATAGGTAGTTAAAGATATAGATAAATAAATAGGTTTCTTATATATAATAGGCTATATAAGTAAAGAGTATTAAATACTTTTTAGCTTCTTGTTTTTGTTATATTTTTTAGCTATTCTTTTAGATATAAATAATAGGGGATTTCTAGCACTATAGAAAGTTACTAGTGTTGTAATATTAACTATTATAGATAAATATTAGAGTTATTAGGTTAACCTTAATAACTTATTGCTAGTAAATCCTTAGATATTTAGCTATAGATTCTCTAAGGATTTATAGGCAATAAATTAGTTATTTAACTAACTAACCTATAATAATTATCCTTCTTTTCTTTATGTATAATAGAGAACTATAGTTACCTTTATTATTTATTAATTACTACTAATATATATAGTTAACTGTATTAACCTATCCCTTGGTGTAACTAATAAACTTAGTACTAAAGCTAAGGAAAAAGCCTTTCTCTTTAATACTTTTTCTTAATTACTTCCTTAGTGTATAAGGATTTTAGCCTTTAAAGACTAATAGTTTTTAGTAATTACTTTAACTATTACTACTATTATTACCTAAAGAGATATCTTTTTAGCTATAGTAACTATATTAAGCTTTATAGTTTATTTAAATATACTTACTATATACTTAAACTTAATAGTTATTAAGGTAATAGTATTTAATTGAGTAGTAAAGTATATTATTAGTATACTATTATTAAGTAGTATATTTAGAAGGTAATTTATATAGTTAAAAGTAGCATATTTGTTTTATTAATAGTGCTTTAATCTATGTTTTTTAAATACTACTTTACTTAGTAGATTTTACTATATATATCTATATTTAAGAGTAAAGGTTAAATTAATAAGCAACATTATTCTAAAAGATAGTATTAGTTAGTAATATCCTATATAATATACCTCCTTAGGCATTAGTATAGAGGACTATATATCTAGATATAAAGAAAAAATAGTTCTTTTAGTATAAAAGGGCTAGTTATTATATAATTATAGGCTACTTACTTTAGGTACTCTTATTTATAGGTCTACTTATTATAAGCCTAGCCTATAAATTAGTAAATATTTATATTAAGGCTAGTATTATAGTTACTATTTTTTTCTTTTTCTTAGTAACTATAATAATAATTATAAGTTACTATTATTATTGTTTATTATAATTAATTACTAACCTTTTGTCTTTTTATATTACTATATCGCTTTACTTAATTACTAATTATTAGAATATTAATGCTAATAATTATATAACACCTAGTTAGGTAACTATAAATAGTTTATAATTTAAGGTTAAAGCGTATAGACCAGTTATTTAGCCCTTAGTTATATCAAAAGAAGATTATATCTTTTAGTTAGCTAGAATAACTTAAGTTATACTTAAGTAGTATATAACTACTTTATATAATAATAGTAAAGTAGACTTATTTAGTTACCTAATAAGAAGTTAATTTACCTCTATATTGTACCTAGTATATATATATATATAAAGCCTATTTAACACTAATTAGTAGTTATAATGTATATATATAGTAAGTAAGCTAATATAGTAAGTAAGCTACTTCCTTATTATACTTTAAAAAGTACTTTTTTACCTTTTTCTTAAAAATCTAAATCTTGTCTAAAATAGATAGAACTTTATATATTGGTCCTAATAAGGGTTATAAACTAAACAAAAATATTTAAGAAATTATTATCTAATCTTAGCCTTATATCTTAACCTTAACCCTTATTAGTAGATACAATAAGAAAAAAACAGGGTTAAGGTAAGATAATAATCTCTATAGTATTATTTCTTAGAATCTAACTCTTATTATTAGATAATAAAGAAAACTAGATCTTTTTTACTTATATATTTACTTTTTAATAAATAGTTAAAAAAGGGTATTTTCTATATAATAAGGAAGTAGCTTACTTACTATATTAGCTTACTTACTATATATATACGTTATAGTAATTATAGATTAGTAAAAGTAAAAAGTTAAGCTATATAATATAGAGAGTTAGTTTATATAGTATCTAACTATAAAAGGGCTAAAAACCTACTCCTTATTATAACTACTTACACTAAAATAAGTTATAATTTATATAAAGACCTAGTTTATAAAGTGTCTAACTATAGGAAGGCTAAAGAACTACTCTTTAGGATAACTACTTATACTACTTTCTCTTATATATAATAGAATAAAGAAGACTATAACCTTCTTAAATATATATAAAAAGCAAGTAGTATACTACTATAAGTATATTACCTTTATTAACTAAAGACTACATAATTAAAATAACTATAAATATATTAATATAGAATACCTAAAGCTAAAAGAAAAACTTACCTAAGAAGAATATATGTTTATATATAAAGATATATTAGAAAGTAGTAGTATTATAATTATAATATAAAGATCTTAAATACTACCTTAATACTAAACTAAACATTAAGACCTTACTAATAACTTATCTTAGAAAAAGATTATAATATATCTAGTGTATAAAATACACTAGATTATTTATATAAATCTAGACTAACACTAGCTTAAAGGTATAATTATAATTAACTTTAAGGACTAGATAGCTAACTACTAAAAGTATATATATTATATATACTTTAGTAAGTTTATTAAGTAAATTATAAAAAAAGGAATCTTTATTAATACTAAGATAAAGCCTAAAAATAAATAAGTAATTAACCTTATATAATAACTTAAAAAGTAATATTAAAAAAAATCTAGTAGTTATATAATAAATATACTAATAACTACTATTAGAGATCCTTAAGCTATTATATAATAGAACCTAGCTAAGACACTAATAAAGTTAATTAAACTCTAGGATATACTAGTAGCTTAAGGGACTAAAAAGCCTATTATATAAATAACTTTATATACTATATAACTTACCTAAGAGGTAAGAAGTTTCCTAAGATCTTAAAGCTAAATTATACTTATACTATAAAAGGATATTTATAACTTTTTACTAAAGTAAATAGTAAATAATAGACTATATAAACCTTATATAATCTTTATCTTCTAGAAAGGCTAAAGAAAAAAAAAACTATACTAGAAAGCTATATAATATACTTTATAATAAAGCTAAGATGTTTATTAGTTTCTATTACTATCTCTAGATTATAGAAGATTAATATTATACTATTTTTCTAGATATCTTATCTAGTTATATAAAAAAGTTTTATTTTTATTAGATTAGACTTATATAAAAGTATAATAAGATATATACTATACTAAATATATACTTTAATACTAGTGTTAACTATAGTCTTTATTAGACTAACTAGAATACTATATTTTTTATATAAGTTAAGTAAAAAAATCTAAATAAGATACTAATAAAAGTACTAGAGGTATTACTAGATAAGTTACCTCTTATATAATAAGCACTTAGCTTAGGTTTCTAAGGGGAAATTATACTTTATATATAAGTTACCTAGGCTTACTAAGGTGTTCTAGAGCTAAAGACTACTCTTAGTAACCTTAAGGTATACTATATATATAAAGAGTTCTTCTTTAATCTTAGGGCTTTTTTATAAGTTACCTTAGATAAGAGGACTATATTATATAATATTAACTTTATAGACTAAAAGTATACTTTAAACTATAAGGATAAACTATATAAAGAAATTTATATAATTAACTACCTTATTAACTTTTTAATAAAGAAAAAAAGATAAACTATTTTAGCTAAAAACTCTTTATATAAATACACTTAAAAGGTGTTTTATATATAAAAAAGAAGAATATTAGTTAACTAACTATATAAAAAAAGAATATAATTATATAAAGACCTAATATCTTTAGGTATATAATATACTTACCTAGGATTTATATAAAGACTTTATAGCTTACTTTTTCTAAGTAAAAAAGAAAAGCCTTATAAAGAAAAAAGAAAAGAATAATAACTTATATTATAAAGAATAATTCTTAAATAACTAAGAGGTTTCTTAGTATTTACTAACTTTAGCTTTCTTTTATTATATAACTAATAAATATATATTCTTAGCTTTAAAGACTATTAAAGTAAGTTAATTTTTACTTAAGGGACCTTATTATATAATATACTAAGGAGAACTATAGGATACTAAAGTAACTAAAGTTTTAACTATAAAAAAGCCTTAGGTACTAGTATACTTAAGAGAAAACCTATATATAAAGATCTCTTAGAACCTAGGTTTTACCTATACATAATTTAAAGTAAATAACCTTATAATATTAATAAGAACTATAGAGATAAAGAACTAGCTAAGAATAGTTAAGTATTATATTCTTAATACCTTAATTCTATTTCTATTTTTATTATATAATATAAATTAACTAAGTATATACTTTAATAATATTACTAATACTTCTATATATAAAAATATAATATATATACTTATTATATAAAAATAAAGACACCTTTTTTTTAACCTTAGTTATATAAAGGCTTTAACTTTCTTTACTAAAGAGTAGCTTTAAAGGCTCTATAGGTAATTTAAATACCCTTATATAAATTAATTTTACTAGCTCCTAAAGAACACTAGATATAATAATATTAATATATTAATATTAAAGAAGATCTAAAAGTTTTATTATTATTACTAACTATATAACCTAGTACTATAACGTTTTAAGTTCTTTATTAAAGATAAAAGCTACTTTAATTATAAGATAGTTATAAATAATATATAACTTAGAGATAAAAATACACTATATATTATTAATATAGAAATAAGTTTTTAAAGTACTATTTTTCTTAAATTATTATCTATATAAGACACCTAGAATACTTTTCAAAGTACTAAATAGCTATATATATAGGTCTACTAGACTATATTATATATAACCTAGGTATAAATTTTATATTAGAAAAGTTTAAGAATAATACTAAGATTATAGATATCTTATATAAAAAAAACTAGTAAAGACCTACTAGGTAGTTAGTAAAGTAAAAAAAGTATATATATTTTTATAATATATATATAATATTCTTTATAAGGAACTTAACTATAATATAAATTAAGAAGTTATCTTCTAGATAGCTATAAAGACCTTAAATAATACTACTAGCTTATTAAGGATTATACTAACTTTTTTTATCTTTAGGATATATCTAAGAGTTAATAAGAATTTACTTTTATTATATAATATTACTTAAAAAACTAAAGTAATTTAGAAGGCTATAAAAATACTACAAGGTATTTATATAGAGGTAGAGATTAACTATATAATTAACACTAGGAATAGCCTATACCTTTGGGCTATACTATTACTTCTTATCTAAAGTAAAGTCCTAGTATAAAGAGAAAATAAAGAATAAATAGGCCTATATAAAATCTAGGGTATTAAAGGATATATAATTACTATTAATAATATAGCCTTCTTACTAGCTATTATAGATCTAATAGAAGAAGTAAGGCTATAATAGGTAATATAAAGTAATATAGTATAAAAGTAAAGTATAATAGGAGAGTAGTAAAACAAGGTAAGTAATAACAAGGAGTTAAATAACTAATATAAGAAAAAGGCTAAGTATAAGTATAAGTTATCTATTAAAGTTACTTTTCCTTATAAGAGGAAATAGGTAATAAGATATATACCCCTAGGCAGAGTATTAAAGAAATATAATACGAATATAATATAAATATAATACATATATTTATATTATATTTTTTCCTATACATAATATAATATAAATATAAACATATATATTGTATTTTATATATTCTACAAAATATAAAGAAAGAATACAAGATGAATTCTTTTTATATATATTTATATAGTAGTATAATAATATATAAGTAAAAATATATTAGTAGGTTTATATATATAACTATATATTAAAAAAATATTTTATTAATACTAATACTATTACTTTTTTATATATATTATATATATTTAAAAGTAGGTATATTATTATTTACTATTAGTCTTAGTTACTTAGTTACTAATACTAAAATTTCTAATATTATTACTATAAAAAGTATTTAGAATAATATTAGTAATATAGTATTCTTTTACTTCTTTAATATTATAATTTAAAACACTATTTATACTACTTTCTTCCTAGTTATAATAATTATAACTAATACTATACTCTATAGTATTACTAATAAGATTTTATTATATAATATATTAGTATAAGCTATAATTTATCTTTAATTATATATAATTTTAAAAACTAATAAGTTACTTACTTTAAAATCCTTATAAGTATTATTAGTAATACTATTTATTTTACTATTAAATACTTTAAATAATAGTAGCTTTAAAGAATTACTTATAATACTATCTTTATCTTGTATTATAATATTATATAGTATAGTATAAGGATTAAATATCTCTAAAGTATTAATATTCTATTAGTCTTATAAATCTTGTTGTTTAGTTTCTTCTTTTTCTAAGTCTTCTAATAATATATTATAAATAAAAGAAATATAACTACTAGAATCTTCTATTAAGTTAACTATATTTATAACACTACTACTAGTATTATTATTTAATATAAGATTTAAGGTATTATAGTAGTTAACTTTATTATTGGAGTCTAGGTATTTCTAATAATATAATATACTAAGAGGTAAAAAGAATTCTATCTAAGTAAGTAAAGTTAGCTAAAAGAAATAAACTAATTATATTCTTCTTAAATATTAAAGTACTTACTATGTAGAATATATTTAGTATTTTATTAATAATAAATATAATATAGCTTAAGAAAATAGTTACTTATAAAGGACTATACTTAGAATAATAACTAATAAATATAATCTATAGATAATAAGGTAATACTTAATAATATAATAAGATATTAAAGAAAAAAGATATAAATCTTAAGGACTTAGATATTAAGATATTTATACTTTAAAACTACTTTACTAAGTATTATTATATAGTATTATTATATATAAATATTATATATAATTCTTATAAGTTTTACTTTATAGAATAACTCTACAAAGTAACTTTATAAAGTATATAATCTAAAGTATAATATAAACAATATATAGTTATATTATATATTCTATACTACTATAAACTAATTATACTTAAGCTTTTTATAACTTTTAAAGTATAACCTTATAGAATTATATAGTTTATAACTATACTATATAGTTATATAGATAGTTTTATTATATATACTATACTACTATAAACTACTTTTACTTAATCTTTTTATAACTTATAACTTATAACCTTATAAAATTATATAGCTTATAACTATACTATATAGTTATAAGCTATATAAAGTATATTATAATATATAAATCTTTAGAATATTATATTATAAGATATTTAAAGTAAATATAGAATATAAGTCTTAATATAAGAAGGTACTATACTTTACTAAAATATAATTATTATTTTAGTATTACTATATATATTAACTTTAACTTTATATTTTATATATTATTTAAAAAAAAAGATAAAAAACTTAAAATCTTATAATTATTATAAAACTTATATATTTCCTAAAGTAGTAATTAGTAAGGCTAATAAGTTACTTACTTAAATAGGAAAGACTTATAAAATCCTAGTGTTTTTATACTTTTTTCTTACTTATGTACTTCTACCTTACTATTATTTTTATACTTTTTTTTTACTTATATACTTCTACTTTACTATTATTTTTATATTTTCTTCTTACTTATGTACTTCTACCTTACTATATATATAAGGTAGTAATATATAAAGACCTACATTAGAACTAGAAAAGATTAGGTTTTTTACCTAAACTAAGGGTAAGTATTTATCCCCTTTTATTTCTAAGAATTCTAAGAAAAGAAGAAGAAGAAGAAGAAGAAGAATATCTATATATACTACTTAAATCCTCCTTTTATTTTAGATAGTCTATAGAATAAGAAATTATACCTTTTTCTATATATTAGACATAATAGATTCTTTTACTCCTTTAGCTAGCTTACTAGTAATAGACCTTACTGCTTAATAAGTTATTATTTAAACAATAGCTTAGCACTTTCCTTAAGGTCTTTCTTAAGCCCCTCCTAGTTATGTCTCTCCTAAGGAGGTACTACTAGATTCTCTTTCTTAAGGGCTTTCTAATAATATTACTTTTGCTACTATTAACCTTTTTTCTAAATTTATAGAGTATCTAGAAGATATTCTATCTTCTTTTACCCCCTAAGAAGATACTTTAACCCCTTTTACCTAGCTTCTAGCTCTAGAAGAAAGCTTTTAGCCTTCTTTTATACCTTAGTTAGTAAGTAATAATTATTATAGTATTTATATATATATATATTAATTAGTTATTATAGGGGGTATTAAAGAAGTATACTTGTTGTTTTTGTAAGACTTCTTATAAGTCTAAGAGGTCTTATGCATCCTATATGCGTTAGTTTAAGTAGAAAGAAGGAAAGTGTTCTAGAAAATAAGCCCTAGTATATAGTTAGTATATAGATATATATACTATATATATTTTTAAAATATTTTACTTATATGTTTTAACTAATTATTTTATTAAATAGGTAAAAGTAAGTAGTATAAGTAAAGAAAAGTACCTTAGAAAAGGTCTTATAGTTATAGTAAGTAGTTATATAATACTTAAAAAGATATTAAGAATATTATATAATATAAATAAAAGGTTAGTTAAGTAAAAGTAAATATTCTAAAAAGAAAGTACCCTAGAAAAGATCTTATAGTTATAGTAAGTAGTTATATAATAATTAAAAAGATATTAAGAATACTATACTATATAAGTAAAAAGTTAATTAAGTAAAAGTAAATATTCTAAAAAAGTACCCTAGAAAAGGTCTTATAGTTATAGTAAGTAGTTATATAATACTTAAAAAGATATTAAGTATACTATACTATATAAGTAAAAGGTTAATTAAGTAAAAGTAAATATTCTAAAAAGAAGTACCCTAGAAAAAAGTCTAAAAGTTATATAGAGTATATAATATTAATACTTAAGAAGCTCTTATATAACTAATTTATAATATTAATAATCTAATAAGTAACTTATAATTTTAAATTATAAGTATCTTTAAAGATCTATAAGCTTTATATTTATATACTATACTAATAATATATATATTTATAAGTTTATTTATATAGTTTATAGTTATATCTTATAATTATATTCTATAGTTATAGTTTATAGTTATAATTATAACTTATAGTTTATAGTTTTACTTTATAGTTATACTTTATAGTTATACTTAATAATTATGGTTTGTAATTATATCTTATAGATTATAGTTTATAGTTATACTTTATACCTATAGACTATAAGACATAAGTAATAGTTTATAAGTTATAGTTTTTACTTATATTTTATAGTTATACTTTATACTTATACTTTATAATTATAGTTTATAGTTATACTTTATAGTTATACTTTATAGTTATACTTTATAGTTATAGTTATAGTTTTATCCTATAGTTGTATCTTATAGTTATACTTTATTAGTTATATACTTTATTATAAGGTAAATAATTATAGTAAAATAACTATATATACTATCTTTTTCTCTCTTTCTAACTCTTTATTCTATCTTTACTATTAACTATATTTTACTTAACTTATAACACCATATACTATATTATCTATAATATACTATATAAATATAACCTTAAGAAAGACTACTTACTATATTATATTATAACTATTACTTTAAAATAACTTATTAAAACCTATAAAACTATATTTTCTATTTTATTATTAAATATAACTAAACAGAAATAGTAGCATCTAATAATTCTTATTCCTTTTATTAGAGCTCTTCTAATATAACAGATAGTAAAGCTTTCTTCTTAAGTTATACTAAACTTTTTAA
>NW_026850767.1:0-33431 GCF_030913465.1 Colletotrichum navitas
ATAATAGTAAATAGCTACTTTATATACTAAGAGTACTTTCTATATATCTTATAATATAAGACCTCCTTAAAGGGATTTATAGATAATACTTAGCTTATAATAACTAAAAGTATAGTAGTATTTAAATTAAAATTAAGTAAGTATTACTAGTATATTTATATATATATTATACTTAACTTAGGCTAAGATACTTTTCTAAGAAAGCCTTAAATAAAGAATAATAAAGTTATATTTAATATAGCTAAATATATAGTCTACTATAAGTACACTAACTTTATATTATAACTAGTAGGCTAAGAAAAGTTAGCTAAGGTCTAAGAAATCTAAGTAGTATATATAGTAAGTATACCTCTTTTTACTATACTTTACTAATAAGCTACTTATAAGAAGTATATATAATAAAAGTACTACTTCTTTTTTAATAAAGATAACTAGGTATTTTTATAAGTAATAACTATTAGCCTAGCTAATATTTAAAAGGCACTAATACTTATTAGATATTAAAGTTTAAATACCTTATATATATAAAAAATAAGATAATAATATAATAAAGAAGTAGAATATATACTATAGTATTAATAATACTATATACACTATATACACTAGATATAAGAATAACTACTTAGAAAACAGCTATATATACTATATAATAATAATATTTATATATAAAGAATAGGTCTTTTAAGTAAGACCTCCTCCTTCTCTAAGGAATTAAGAATATAGTTCTAGGTTATATAAGGTAAATAGATAAAACAATACCTTACTATAGGTAAAATAATACCCTATAACTTAACCTATTTAATAACCTACTTAATAACCTACTTAATAACCTACCTAATAGCCTAGAATACTAGAGAAATCCTTAGAATACCTAAGAAATAAGTATAAGTAATCCCCTTATATCCCTAGGTCTAGTTAGCTAGTTAGATCTATAAGCTCTTCTATATTTATAATAATATAACACTTCTATATCTTATCTCTTATTTTCTATCTTTAACCTTATTTACCTCTTTTACCTCTAAAAATACTAAAAGTAAATAAAGTAGCCTAATAGGCTATATTAATTATAGCTTTACTATAATAGGTTTATAATAAATATAGTAACCTATTTAACCTAAGTACCTTAATAATAGTCTTTTAATACTAACTAGACTAAGACTACTATATTAACCTTAAACTTAATACTATATTACCTTAAAGACTACTTTATAGTATATTATATAAGAAGCTACTTATACTTAAGAGAATATTAAAGGGCCTCCTTAATAAAAGATTTATATATACTAGTAGCTTAGCTATAAGTATACTATTACTATTTATATATAAACCTAGTAATAGCTTATACTTTTACTATAATTACTATATACTAAATACTATTATAAAAAAGGACTACTACTTACTTTTCTAAGTTACTAAGACTTTTTAATATATAAAAGTAGTAAAGTAGTATACTAAAGTAAATATTATAGTAGTATTTTATAAAATAAAGATAATAAAAAAGATAAGTATAATACTATATTTTATATATATTATAGGCTTTTTAAATAGCTTATTTACTTTTTTAGGTTAACTAATATACTTATAAGCTAGTAGTACTTTATTAATAATACCTTATATAAATTCCTTAATAACTATAGTACTATATACTTTAATAATATCTTTATTTCCTTAAGTAGTACTTAGGAGGACTATAAAAAGAAAGTATATAATATCTTTATAAAGTTATATATATAAAGGCTTAGCCTAGATATAGCTAAAAGTAAGTTTAGTATTAAAAAAGTAAAGTATATTAGGTTTATACTTAAGGTAAGTTAAAGTATATCTATAAATAAAAATAAAATATATATAATAAGTAAGTAGTTAGTACTTAAATTAGTTAAAGAAGTCTAAAGTGTTTAAGGGTTTACTAACTACTACTAAATATTTATTAATAATTACTTTATAATAGTAGTACTCTTTATAACGCTAACTAAACAAATATAATCTTTTACTAAAATAAGGATTATAAAAAGGTATTCTATTATATTAAAAACTACTTTTAATATACTTTACTACTATATAACTTTAATCTAGAGATATTAATATTTATAAAAACTAACTACTTTAGTTATACTACTAGTAGTATACTAATATAAAAAAATAGTACTAGTTAATATTAACTTATTACCTATTACTTATATAAGTTTACTTTTACTAAGTATAACTACTTAATTTATAATAAAGAAATACTTACTATTATTAACTACTTATATATATAATAAGTAAAGCTTAAGAGTACTAAAAGTGTATTTATAGTAGTTATAGACTATAAGTCTCTAGAATACTTTATAAAGAAGTAAAAACTAATAAAATATTAAAGCTAATTAGTAGAAGTCTTATTATAATATAACTTTAAAATAATATACTAACTAAAGAAAAAAGTAGTAGTCCTAAATATACTTTTATAGTATAAATAAAATACTTTAAGAAGTTAAGATAATAAATAAGAGTAAAAATAAATTATTTAAATAATCTTTAATACTATAATACTTATAGTATATAGTATAAGTATACTACTTATAGTATATAGTATAAGTATACTACTTATACTATATATAACTACTTTTAATAATAATAACCTATAGTAACTATAGGACTTAGTATAAAATAGTAATACCTTATTTTAAGGAGTTTACTAGGCTATTTCTAGTAGTACTTATAAGCTTCTTTTTACTTTATAGCTATATATTTAGGTTATAGACTATATACTTAATAATAAGCTTTAACTTACTTAGAGGAAAAGCCTATAAGTACTAGGTAGCTAAGACTTTAAATTCCCTAATAATAGACTATATACTTAGTTAATTTAATAAAGTTATAACTTAACTATAACTAGCTACCTTAAGAATAATAGTATACTAAAGATATTATTATATAATATAATAGTATTTTTAGTATACTATTATTATATTACTTTTATTAGATAAGGTAAATATAAGTATAATATATATAGTAGTAGTAAAGTATAGTAAAAAGTAAAAAAAGACCTTTTATAACTACTTAGTATACTAAAGTACCTCTAAAGTAACTTATTAATAGACTTTATTATTAACCTCTTAGTATTAAGGCTAAACTAAGCTAAATATATATAGGTTATTATTAATTAACTAAGTAAATTAGTAACCTTTAAGGCTATAGTAATAATAAAGGTAAAAAGTTATATAAAGTACTTTTTAAATTACTACTTTTATTTTTATTATATACCTAAGAGTATAGTAAGTAACTAAGGAAGTAACTTTATAAGCTACTTTTAGTACTACTTTTATATACTTATTAAGGTAATATAATAACTTAGTACTTTTTACTATCCTTAAAGTAATAGTACTACTAAGAGGTTTAACTAAGAAGTCTAAGTAATACTTTATACTAATATTAGCTACCTCTAAGGAAATTAAGTATAGTAGTTATTAGTAATATAACTATTAACTAATAATTATACTAGTATAACTACTAGTATAAGCTTATTTTTCCTAGAGTATAAGTACTATATTAACTTTATTATAATTAAAAAGAATATACCTAAAGTAATAGACTTATATAAAGAGGCTATATGATAACTAATATAATAAATAATTAATATAACTACTATAGCCTAGGCTACTATTATAGTTACCTAAGAAGTTATATAAGAATTAGTAAATAAATAAAAAAGTATAGTAAAGTACTTTTATATTAGTAATAAGGTATAGTTATCTATATAAAACTATTACTTTTTTTAACTAAATTAAAAGCTTAACTAGCTATACTATAAGTATTAGGTTACTAAAGTTATAACCCTCTTAGTAGTAAAGTTAAATATACTAGGTAATATCTATAACTATTTCTATATTAACCTATTACACTATATAGCTAATAACCTTTTACTAAAATAATATATTACTAATATATAACCTTTACTAGCTATTAAGGATAAAAAAAAAGAATAATAAGTAGTTAATATCCTAAGTACTAAGTAGTATAAGAATTATAAAGTAATAAAGTAATAGGCGTTAGTACACTAAGAGAAGTATATAAAGCCTACTTAAGAATCTATTAAGTTAGTAAAAGGTATTATAGCCCTTAATAACTATATATATAAATATAATAAGATTAATAAATATAATAAAAGTATAAACTATATATAGAAAAGATAAAAGAAATATAAAATAAATAATTCTTTATTTAGCTATAGCTAATAAGTAAAGCTAGACCTTTATAGAGACTATAATAGTAGTAAAGTAAAGAGACACTAAGGCACTATAAAGGTATAAGGGAAGACTACCTTACTAGTAGTCTCCTAGATTAAGGGATATAGAGTAGGTGCCTTAGGTATAGATAAAGTTAATAAACTATACTAGTAAGTAACTAATTAGCACTATATTTGTAAAATAATAAGATAATAGTATTATTTTTATATATAATAGTTATAAGCCTAGTTTACTCTAGTGCTAGTATAGTGTAGCCCTAGAGTCTAGTGTCTAAGCTTTATAGACCTTATAGGTTTAAATCTTGTCTAGACTAAGGATAGGTTATAAATACCCTACCTATAAGTATATAGTAACCACCTAGACTTTAGTAAGATATACCTAATTAGAAGGTTAAAAAGGTTATAGTAGTATTAGCCCTAGGGGAGACCTTTAGGGGGCACACTTAAGGTAAATAGTAGTAATAAGGTCTTAGGGACAAGCTACTCTTTACCCTTAGGCAAAGGGCTCTAGCTAAAGGCAAAGGGCTATAATATAACAAGTTAGTAATAAATTAACAGTAGGTCTAGATATATATATATACTTATAAAAGTAACCTACTAGTATCTTTTATTTTTAATTATCTTTAATTAATAAAGACTACACTAGTAATATAATTACTTTATAATAATAGTATATAGTAATAAGAAGAATACTTATAATATTAATAAAGAGGCCTAGAGAAGAAGAGAAAAAAAAGAAACTAGTAAGTAGTCTATAGTAAGTAATAACTATAGGTTAGATTTCTATAGTTATATATAAAAGAGGGCTAGTAAGGCCTAGAAGCCTTATTCTTCTAACTACTAGTAGTAGAAAGGTATATATTATAGGCTAAAGCTATAGTAAGTGTAGTAAAGCTTTACTTACTATAATATATAAGCTAGTAAAGAGAGTATACTTAGTTAGTGCTTAGTTAGTACTCTGATTTAACTTTATATATATAATATATATACTACTAGAAAAAACCTTTTCTTCTTAGTCTAGATTAATTATATTAAGTTACTATATACTTATTAAAAGATAGTACTAACCTCTTATAAATAAGCTACTCTTAAAGATAGTTAGTATATTAAGCTTATTAGACTTCTTATTAAGAAGTATAATTTTAGTGTTTATTTAGTCTACCTACTGCTTAAGGTCCTTAAAGAACTACTTATACTTATATACTTTATTAGCCTTCTTATAAAAGCTCTTTATAATATTATTAATATCTATATTAAAAGTATTAGTTTTTTTTATAATATCTTTAGTAAGTTTAGTAGCTATATTAGTATTAGTGTTATATTTATTAATATTACCTTTATAGCTATTAACTATATTAGCTAGCTTAGTAATATTCTCCTTAAGCTTAGTAATAGTATATAGCTACTTTCGTAGCTAATTAAATTAATAAATCTCTAGAATAAAGATCTTATTAAAGTATTAAATAAGAAAAATATACTTATAATCTTTAAGTTAAATTAGCTAGGTTAATAAAGAAAAGTAAAGCTAATAAGTATAGTATAGCTAAAAATATTACCTATATAAAGCGTACTTTTTTTATACTTAGTTAAAATAGTATTTATTAAAGTAGTAATTTTATAATAAAAGTATATATCTAATATAAGTAATAATTACTATAATACTATAGAGTTACCTTATTACTAGGTATAAATGACTTTAACTTAAGCTATAGTTTTCTTCTTAAGCTATTTATTACTACTTTTATAAAAAATGTCCTTTAGGTAATAAAGTACCTCCTTATAAGTAAGAATAGCTACCTTTAAGCTATAGCTTTTTTACTTTATAAAAGTATAAGGTTACTATATCTAGTTATTAGTATTACTAACTTATTTAGTAGTAGTAGCTTTAGCTTTAGCTTTATAAGCTTAAATTTACTTAAGGACTTCCTTTTTAGTAAGTTTATAATTATATAGCTTAATTATTTACTTTATATAGTTATTAATCTTCTCTAGAGTAGTAATTACTACTAGCTTCTTATATATAGTAATATACTTCTTTAGGTCTTTAGTGCTATTATACTTCTTTATTTCCTTAGTAAGTCTTATATTAGCCTTTATAATATTGAAGGGTTTTCTTATAGTAGTAGCTTTATTTTAGAGTTACTACTAGATACTACTAGAAATATATTATCTTTTTTACTTATAGTCTTTAAGTAAAAGCTTTTACTACTTAATATACTTTATAGCCTTATTAGTATTCTTTATTATATCCTTAAGTAAAAAAATATTATTATTATAAACACTAGAAATATTAAGGTCTATATTATTATTATTATTAGTCTTACTAATATTACTATTATTCTTAGTAGCCTCTTTTTTATCTTAAGACAAAAAGGCTAGTTAGTAAATAGCTATAAAAGATAACTTAAGAATAGATCTAGGCTTATTAACTAAGGTAATAGTAACCTTATTAAGCTAGCTAGTTTAGTTATTAGGCTAACCTACCTAAGGGCTAATAATATAAAGAGGGTTATTTTATTAAAGTAGTAGTTAAAGTTAATAGTGTCTAGGTTTAAGGGATTATTATTACCTAGAATAAGGCTAAATTAAATTAGGGCGCTTATAATAGCTTATTTTCTTTCTTGTTTAAGGGGTAAAAGTTTATAACAAGAAACAAAAATATAAAAAAGAGAGGTATAATTACTATAAGAATATTAATAGGTTATTATTAATAATAGTAGTAATATAGTAAAGTTAGTAATAATAATAAAAAAGTAATAAGTTTAGTAAGTTAAAAATAAAAAAACTATAGTTATAAGTAAGTAGGTTAATTTAACTTATTATTATTATTAGTAACTATAGGTAAAGAAAGTATAGTTAGTTATATTAAGTATAAGCTTCTCTTATTATTTTAGGATATTAAACTATATAAATATTTTTATTATTTACTATGTAACTATTAAGAAAAGGCAAAGTATTTACTACTTAACAAAGAAGAAAAAGAATAGTAAAATATAAGAAAACTACTTATACTATAATACTGTCTAATAATAATAATATATATATTAATTAATAGGTCTTATAATTCTTAGACCTAATCTATAAAGACCTTAAAATAAAAGTATACATTAATAAGATAATTATAAAAAAAGTAAATTTTACTAAATAAATAAAAGTATAGTAATAACTAGTAGTATATTTCTATATAGAGTATTAAGACTAATAATAACAAGTGTATATATAAATAATTATATTCCCTCTAATCTTTTCTTAGGCTTATAAATCCTTTTTTTAATAAGTAAGTAGCCTTTGTCTTAGTTTATCCTTTATATTAGCTACTATATAATTACTAGGACTATACTACCTAACCCTATTATAATTACCCCCTTAGACCTATTACCTTACCCTTAAGTAAAAGGTCTAACTAATTCTTATACCTAAGAACTAAAGAAAAAACCTAAAGAAATAAAAGAAAAAAAAGAAAATAGTTTAGTACTTATAGTACTACTTAAGTTACTTTAGTAGCTTAAGGCCTTTTTTTATCCTTACTATTATAATAATATTACTATATTTAACTTTATAACTTTTTATATTATAAGAGGGCTATAAAGTCTTTTTATTAACTTAGTCTTATTTAAGTCTTTAATATAATTAGAACTAACCTTCTTAAAAGAGTAAATATAAAAAACTATAATAATATATATAGTTAAGAGTATTAGCTGTACTTTATTTTTATTAGTTAATATACTAGTCTATAAAAGGTTTCTAAAAGTAAGAGTTTATATCTAGGTTACCTTATAAAGCTAAATATAAAGGAGAATATAGAATAGTTAAGTTCTTATTAACTTTAAGTTTTATACTTATACCTTAAGATCTTTATTATCTAGAAGTCTAGGTAGTATATCTAATAATAAAGAATCCTTTTTATTATTCCTAGTTTAGGTCTATAAACTATTAACTAGAACTACTTAGCCTATTACTATAGGTAATATTAAGAAAAAGAAGTTCTTATAAAAGTTATCCTTAAAGTATATAATGATATATAAAAAAGAGTTCTTATATATATTATTATACTTATAAAAGTCCCTTAAAATAGTAAATATAAGTTATAAAGTAATAAGGACTTGTTTAGGTTTTATATAGTTCTTATTAAATTAGCCTATTAACAAGAATTTAAAAGATAATATACTTAGATAAAGAAAGGTTCTAGTCTACTCTACTGCCTAAAGACTATAAGTAAAGCTATTATCTTATTACTATATATTAACTATATATATACTTAATCTAATAATACTATAAAGGTCTATTAGTGTACTTAAATAGTAATACTACTACTAAAGTAATTTAATTATATCTATAAATAATAAATTATAAACAAAAGTCTAACTAGAATCTATAAAATAAACCTTGCTATTAATCTAGTTAACTAGGAGTAAAGCCTAGTACTACCTTTAGTAATTAAAAAAAAGATAAGAATATTAGTATTTATATTATCCTTAATATTTATCTTTATAATATTAATAGTATTAGGTGTAGTAGTATAACTATATATCTAACTAATACCTATAAATAATATATACTAGAATCTTTTTATACTATAAGCTTTAAACTTAATTAAAGTAATAATTTCCTTATTATTAAGTGGCTTTTTCTTCTATAAGGTGCTAGTAGTATTATATAGATTTAAGATATATTAAACTATATCTTAATTAATAGTATTATCTATATATATTTACTGTCTTATTAGTCTAAATTAGGCCTAAAGATAATAGTATAATTTATCTATAGCTTTTTCTCCTTAAGATAAATACTATTTAGTAGTAAAAACTAGGTTAAATATAAGGAATATAAATAGTCTACTATATATTAAGGGCTAAATACTATAGATTAACTGTTTAGTAATTAGTTAGTAATATATTACTAATAGATATTAAGGGATTCCTTTAGTAAAGAGTTAGAAGGCTAAGATAAAGTCTTATAATACACTTATACTTATGTTTTTACCTATATTATCCTCTAGAATTAGCTCTTAGCTATAATCCTATTATATTAGACTAGTAAAGAAATAAAGTAGTATACTTTCTCTTTAATATATACTTATTAATACTATTAGCTTTGGTATAGTAGTAAGCACTATAATTAAAAAAAGTAAAATATAGTAACTTTATAGCTAATATAGATTTATTCTCTTTAAGCCCTAGTATTTAGTAGTTACTATAAGATTAAGTCTACTAATAGCCTTTTGCCTATAGTCTATAAATAATAGGCTTACTATAGGTTAAGTTCTAAATTATAGATATTTAACCTTAATTAATTAGTTACTTTATAACTAAAGTGGTTACTTATAGTTTAATAAGTAACCTAGGAATTCTTATTAGTATTAATAAAGAGGTAGTCTACTATAAGGTATTAATCTTTATCTTATTCTTAGACCTAGTTACTATTAGATATTGTTAGCACAACAGGTAGGCTTAGATCTCTTAGAGAAAATAATAGCCTAAGAGTATATAAGAGAGTATATCTCTTATATAAAGATATCTCCTATAGAAGCAAGAATATAGGATAACAGGGGTAGATATAAAGATATAAGGATATAGATATAAAGAAAGTATAATAGTTAGTCTTATTATTTTGTTACTAACTGTTCTGTTTTACTTGCTTAGAGAGAGAATAAGACAGACTAGAAACAAAAAGAAATCTAGCCCTTATATAGACATATCTAGCTTACTAGAATATTCCATACTTGCGTAAGCTGCTTATAAATCAACCTAAGATTATATAACTTAATAACCCTAGTTAAATAACCCTAACTTAAAGTAGTAACCTTGTTAAAGAGATAGTGTTAAGAGGAGGTTTCTTAGATATTCTAGTACCTTCTCCTATCTTCTAGTAATTACGTAATTAGATATACTTATGTAATTAATATATATATTAATCTACTAAGTTAGTAGATTATATATATATATATATCTTATATATATATAACCTCTATAATAGAGGAAATATAAGATAAAGAAGTATTAAGAGTATAAGAGATACTCTTAGTTCTTATACTTCTAATACTCCCTCTTTTACTCTATTATAGAGTAAAATAAGTAATAAAAAGTACCCTAGAATATAATACAATATCTAGTAATAGGTCTTAATAAGTATAATAACTTATTAAGAAAAAGTCCTAAAAATACTAGGAAAAATATACTAATATATAGGTATATTATATAGGCTTATTTCTATTATATAAGCCTATTAACGTAATAGATTCTTGAAATTTAACCCTAGAAAAGGGTTTTGTTAAGCTATTAGTAGGCATAGAGGAAGTAGGTATATATTCTACTTCTATATTACCTTTTTTAACCTCTTAACAAGTATAATAGTAATATAAGGCAGTATACTTAGTCCTCTAATAATATTTAAGGTTATAGGCTAAGCTTAAGGCTATATTATTATCTATTTCAATAGTAATAGGGGTTATATTATACCCTATTTTAGATAATAAGCCCTTTAACTAGACTACCTCTCTAATAGCTTCCTATAGGCTATTAAATTCAGCCTTAGTAGTAGATAGAGAGATAGTTAACTATATTTTTAACTTCTAACTAATAGGCCCTCTAAGTAAAGTAAAAAGATAACTAGAAGTAGATTTTCTAGTTTCTTTATAACTTGCCTAGTTAGAATTAGTATATCCTACTAGGTTAAAGGTATTAAAGCTATTATTATCTAAATTACCTTTATAAGTAATATTATAATTAATAGTCTCTTTTAAATATCTTAATATACCCTTTCCTTGCTTAAGTAGGAATTCTATAGGGTTATAAAGGTAACAAGAAGTAAAGGATATACTATAGGCTATATTTAGCCTAGTTATAAATATAGTGTATATAAGAGAACCTATAAGTTATTAATATTCCTTTAATAGGTCTATAGAAGAAGTATATCCCTCTATCTTGTTGCCTAGAGGGCTATTTAATATAACTATTAATATAAGTATATTATTTATGTTTACTTCTAATAGGTTAAACCTTTCTAAAAGCTATTAGATATAGTAAGCTTAAGAGATAATTATAGACCTTTTAGATCTATCTCTAGTTATATATAGCCCTAAAAACTTAGAAACTTCTCCTAGGTCTTATATCTTTATATATTTAGAGATTTTACCTTTAATATTTTCTATATACTTAATATCTTAATTAAGTATAAGAAAATTATTAACGTAGGTAATAATATAATAAGGATTATTTTTATCGTAGTTATAATAAGTAGCTTTATCTAACTTTAAAGATATAAAACCTATATCCTTTAATATAGATTTTATCTTTAACTACTATTACCTAGGAGCTTGTTTAAGGCTATATAAAGCCTTAAGAAGTAATAATATCTAATCTTTATTTTCTTAACCTATAGTATTTAGATTAGGATATTTAATAAAGAAATTAGATAAAGGGATATTAGAAGGATCTATATAGACCTCTTCTTCTAAGTCCCTATATAAAAAGGCTCTAACTATATCTATTTGTTAGATTTCCTAGTCTAGGGCTACTACTAAAGCTAATAATACCCTATAAGTAGTAAAGTTACTTCCTATAGCAAAGGTTTAGAAATAATTAAGCCTATATTTTTACTAGAAACCTCTAACACAGAGGCAAGCCTTATATTTATTAATATTACCGTTAATATTAAATTTTTTCTTAAAGACCCATTTAGCAGTTAAAGGTACCCTAGAAGACTTATATACTTCTTTAGGTTCTACTGCTTTTAAAGTGCCTCTTTAGATAATAGTAGCTAGTTCTTTATATATAGCTTTTAGCTAAAGGTCTTTTTTAGGGCCTTCTAGAGCTTGTTTTAAAGTAGTAGGCTCTAGAGGTTATATACTATAGTTATATTCTATAGTATTATTATAGGCCTTATATTTATCTTTTTCTTCTTTAGATATAGAAGGTATATTAACCTCTATATTAGAAGAAGGAATAATTTACTTCTTTATAGAAGTACTAGAAGGAATAGTAGTTTTTTCTCTCTCTCTTATAGTACTTTCTATAAATTTAATATATAAGGTCCTTACTATAGAGGACCTATAAGGCCTAGAAGGAATATATATAGTATATATATTATTTCCTTCTATAGATAAATAAATACCTTCTTTTATATAGGTATTTAGTTTATCTAACTAAATATACTTTTCTCTAGGTCTATATACTAAGACCTTAGAGCCTATTTTACGTATATTAGATAAGTCTAGCTTATTATCCTTATTAGGATAATAATAGTCTAGAAAAGCCTCTATAGGGGTCTTATCTAGGCGTTTTATAGTAGGATAATTTAATAACTTAGTAGTTTCTTTAAGAATTATATCCTATAGAAACTTAGGTAAGTTATTTACTACTATAATAGTTCTAGACTTATCTAGAATAGCCCTATTAGTTCTTTCTACTATACTGTTTTATTCTAGTGTATAGAGCGTAGAAGGCTCTAAAATAATGCCTTTTTCTTTAATATAGGTAGTTAATTCCCCTATATTAAATTTAGTTCTATTATCTAAGCGTAAACGCTTAGGATAATTATATCCTTAATTTTTATAATATTCTAGCTTATTTTTAACGATATTAATTATATCCTCTTTAGTTTTAGAGAATTCTATTTCTCTAAGGCTTGAATAATTATCTATAAATAGAATAGTATAATTATATTTATTTATAGAAGTAAACGTTATTTTAAGAGTATTTATATATACTCTTTTTAAGGGAATAGTTACCTTATTATAGTTAATCTTAGGCTATTACCTAGTTAACTTAGAAGAAATATAGTTAAGGTAGTTTAAGTCTTCTTCCTTTAGTTTATCTAAAGGAATTCCCTTAGTTAACTTAGCTATTTTAACTAAGTAAGAGTAAGAAAGATAGGCTAATTTTTAATACTATTCTTCTATAATAGTAGTATATACCTCTTTGTTTATTTTTAAAGAGGTATTATCTTCTATTTTAAAAGATATATTATCTTTAGTATCTTCTAGAGATAAAGAAAGGCTTTTTTCTTCTATATTATATAGAAGATTACTTCTAGGAGGTCTAGTAATATTTAGATAAAAGCCTCTCTTTACTATATTAATATTAGCAAAGGGCTCTCTATTACTATTACAAAGATTCTAGTTAATAAAAAATCCTTCTCCTTTATAGTGTAAAAGGCCTAAAAATATAGATATAGGAAATTCTAGTATATATAAGGTATTATTTAACCTTATATAGTTAATTTCCCCTTTAAAGTATATAACAAGTATTATAGTTCCTATTCCTTTAGGTCTAATAGGTCCTACACCTATATTAACTATAAGAATATTTTCCTTAGTTAATAGGTCTATAAAATAGTCCTTGTTATTTAATATATAGACTATTAAACCTATATTATATAACTAGTTATCTTATTAACTTAGATAGTTAAGATAGGCCTTATAAGTGTAATATTAACCTTCTTAGTTATCCTCTTCTAGAGGCTAGTTAGTCTAGTAGATTATAGTAAAAGTTGCCCTTTCTCTACCTTTAATAGGCTATAGGTTTAATTCTAGGTTATTAACCTTCTCTTTAGGTCTTTTAAACCCCTTATTTCCCTATTTATAGGGTTTCTTGTCCTTATTAAAAAAATACTTATATTCTTTAGAATTACCCTTATTAGAAAAAGGGCTTCTATTATAGTTATTAAACATAGGTATATTATTTTTACGCTTATTTTTATCTAATATATTATTAATAAGGGCTTCTAGAGAAGGAGGCTCTTTAGTTCTTAAAGCACTTCTCTGTCTCTCTACCTATACAGAAAAATAACTACTTAAAGCAGCTATAAAGACCGTTTTTTAGTCTATATCTTCTATTTTAGCCCCTATGTTATTAAGCTTAGAGATATAACCTTTAAAAAAGCTAATAAACTTATTTAAAGTATTATAATTCTCTAGTTTAATAGTATACAATTCTAAGTATAATTATTACCTTAGAACAAGGCTAGTTCCCTTATAGGAAGACTTTAGTATATTTAAAGTATCCTTAGAATCCTTTAAGTTAAATACTAAAGATAAAGGTTCTTTTTAAAGGTTTTACCTTATAATTAATAAAGACTATATTTTCTATTCTTTAGATATATTCTTATATTTACCCTCTTCTTTAAAATAGATATTTAACTTAAGTAGTTTAAAGAAGAGATAAATAAAAGTAATCTAGAAATTCTAATTATTAGTTCCTTAGAGACATTATTCTTAAGGCATTAAATAGCCTATAGTAGCCTTAATAAGATCTACTATTTTCTTTTAGTATTTTTACTAGAAATAGATAGGTATTTTTTAACCTATAGAATAGAGGTCTTACTCTTTCTGCCTCCTTAGATAAATATATATCTTTATAATATATATAAGACAGTTAGAGGGTTTTATAACTACTGCTAATAGACTTATATAACCTCTGTTTAGTAGATATTAAATACTGTCTCTTAGTTATAAGAAATACTAAGGGCTTACTTTTTCTACCTTAATATTCTTATAAAGAAAAGATAGTATAAAGGATCTACCTTATAAATAGATAAATAGGCTAGTAAAGAGTATATATAACTCTTATAGTAATAGAAATACCCTAGGTATATAACCTAGGCTTATAACCTATTAGTATAATAGGTAAGCTTAGATCTCTTAGAGAAAATAATAGCCTAAGAGTATATAAGAGAGTATATCTCTTATATAAAGATATATCCTATAGAAGCAAGAATATAGGATAACAGAGGTAGATATAAAGATATAAGGATATAGATATAAAGAAAGTATAATAGTTAGTCTTATTATTTTGTTACTAACTGTTCTGTTTTACTTGCTTAGAGAGAGAATAAGACAGACTAGAAACAAAAAGAAATCTAGCCCTTATATAGACATATCTAGCTTACTAGAATATTCCATACTTACGTAAGCTACTTATAAATTAACCTAAGATTATATAACTTAATAACCCTAGTTAAATAACCTTAACTTAAAGTAGTAACCTTATTAAAGAGATAGTGTTAAGAGGAGGTTTCTTAGATATTCTAGTACCTTCTCTTATCTTCTAGTAATTATATAATTAGATATACTTATGTAATTAATATATATATTAATCTGCTAAGTTAGTAGATTATATATATATATATATCTTATATATATATAACCTCTATAATAGAGGAAATATAAGATAAAGAAGTATTAAGAGTATAAGAGATACTCTTAGTTCTTATACTTTTAATAGATATTAAGGTTTAAATACCTTATATATATAAAAATAAGATAATAGTATAGTAAAGAAGTAAAATATATACTATAGTATTAATAATACTATATACACTATATATACTAGATATAAGAATAACTACTTAGAAAACAGCTATATATACTATATAATAATAATATTTATATAAAGAATAGGTCTTTTAAGTAAGACCTCCTTCTTTTCTAAGGAATTAAGAATATAGTTCTAGGTTATATAAGGTAAATAGATAAAATAATACCCTACTATAGGTAAAATAATACCCTATAACTTAACCTATTTAATAACCTACTTAATAACCTACCTAATAACCTACCTAATAGCCTAGAATACTAGAGAAATCCTTAGAATACCTAAGAAATAAGTATAAGTAATCCCCTTATATCCCTAGGTCTAGTTAGCTAGTTAGATCTATAAGCTCTTCTATATCTATAATAATATAACACTTCTATATCCTATCTCTTATCTCTAACCTTATTTACCCCTTTTACCTCTAAAAGTTACTATAGTGGGTTATACTTATATCTTTAAGGTCTTTATAATTAATATAAAAAGACTAGTAAAAAGTTAGGCCTTATAGGCTTACTACTTATTATTAAAGATCTATTATAGCTAGATTATATAGGCTATCTTTTATACTCTTTAATTAGACTACTAGTAGTTTATCTAAATCTAGGTTAAATCTATTAGTATTAGCTTATTTATAAAGTTTATAAATAGTCTATTTAACTAGGTAGTCTTTACTATACTAGTTAAGAAGAATATTAGGTAAAGACTTTCTATATATAAGAATCCTTTTACTTAATTAAGAAACTTAATACTTAATAGCTAGGTAAAGATATTAATAGACCTAAGGTAAATAATAGTTAGTTAGTATAGTATAATTTCCTTAGTATAAGAAGAAACCTTTATATAAGCCTAGGTAATACTAACTAGAAGTGTTTTTATTTTATTTTTAGCTTTACCTTTATTTTATTAATTATTATAAAACTATATATAACTTATATACTAGTTAATTATTAGACCTAAATAAATCTACTAATAGTTATAAAAAGTAAATAAGTAAAAAACTAAAAGAAAGTAAGTTATAGTATAAGAATTCTATATAGGCTAGTCTTTACTAATACTTTTATAAAAGCTACTACTACTAATAATAGGCTATATTACTAATAATCTTATTATTATAAAGGTAGTATTAAGATATAGTAATATAGTATAAATATTACTACTATTAAGTAACACTTTAGCTTTAAGAGTCCTTATAAGATTATAAAGACTAATAATAAATATTTACTATATTCTCTTATAACACTAAGATCTAATTCCCTTAAGGATAAGTATTAAATTATAGACTAACCTTTTCTTTATTATAAGATTAGTTAAACCTATTTATTTACTAGGCTAGTTAAGAAGAGGTACCTCTAGGTTAACTTACTAAGGCTATAGATTTATTCTTAGTTTTATTTTAAGTATATTACCTTTATAACTATTATTATAATAGAACTTACTTTAGGTTACTTTCTTTAGAAGGAGAATTAATAGTAAATTTAGATTTACTAAGGTAATATTTTCCTTTTAAAGTTAGTTAAGCCTATTACTACCTAACTTATAGTTATAAAGGACTAGTTTATTCTTTATAATTATAATTACTTAAAAAGGTCTATTAGTAGGTTAATAGGTTATAGAATATAATTCTTAGACTAATATAAGAGTAAAAGTATTAAGTATTATTAAGTAAAGAGGTTAAAGAGAATATAAGCTTTTCTTAAAACAAGAAATATAGTATAAAGCTCTTAGTAAGAAATAAAGTAAAAAGTAAAGAAAAAAAGGTCTATATATTATAAAAGGATCTAGAAAAAAAAGAAGAATCTACTTTCTAATTAACCTTCCTTAAGTAAAAGAAAATAGAATAAAGGTAAATAAAAAACAAGATTAAAGCCTTTTATAAAGGTAAACTAAATAAAAAAGTAAAGTAAATAAAAGTTAAAAAGTATAGTCTAGTGCTCTCTTTTTAGCTTTAGTTAACTTTACCTTTATTCTTTTTACTTATTAAAAATAAAATAAATAAAAAATACAAGGGATTAATTTCCTTCTCTTAAATTAACCTAATAGTAAATAACTTTCTTTATTTACTACTATTACTATTACTATTATTAACTTCTTTTTTTTGTCTTTATCTTTATAGTATCTTTACTACTATTAATAACTTTTAATTTCTTATAAGTAGTATTAAGAACACTAATTAACTTTATACTTAGGATTTCTTTACTTATAAAGTACTCTAGCTTCTTAGTTTAAACAAAGGTATAATACTGTCTACTAAGCTTAATAACTTACAAAAGTATATATTATTTGTTAATAATTAACTTTAGGTCTATAAATCCTCTCTAGAAGGTTATTAAATAGTTACTAACTATTATAGGCTACTATAAGTCTTACTTAGTTACTTTTTACTCTTCCTTAGAATAAATATTTTAAGGTTACTTTTATTTTATAGTTATATTCTAATAAATTACTAGCTATTATAAACCTAAACTTCTAGTATATTATCTTTAGTCTAAAGGACTTTAAGCTTATTTATTAAAAAACATTAGGTTCTAGAAACCTTTACTACTCTATATTTATTTATTATCGTATTACTATAATTTATAAGATATAGATAAACAAGATATTTAAGTAAGTAACTACTATATATAGCTTTGTTATATAAGGCTATAGAGAAAGAAACGCTATATTTTATAGCTACTATAAAGAGTAAGTATATATAACTATAAATAATAAGACTAAGGCTTAGGTATATAACCTATACTTTAAATATATCTTTTTTCTTAGTATTATTTATACTAACTATTTCTGTTATAAAACCTAAAGTTAATACTTTTATAATATTAAGAGTATTTAGTAATAATATAAATATAGTGTTAAGAGTAAAGAAAAAAAGAAAAGAAGTAGTAAATTTAATAGGCTTCTTATTTTATACTTAAGAATCCTTAAGACTATTACTATATATAGCCTTAACCTCTTTAGCTTTAACTTACTTTATAAGAAATATACTACCTAGGTTATTATTAATAATAGTAGTAATATAGTAAAGTTAGTAATAATAATAAAAAAGTAAGAAGTTTAGTAAGTTAAAAATAAAAAACCTATAGTTATATATAAGTAGGTTAATTTAACTTATTATTATTATTAGTAACTATAGGTAAAGAAAGTATAGTTAGTTATATTAAGTATAAGCGTCTTTTATTATTTTAAGATATTAAACTATATAAATATTTTTATTATTTACTATATAACTATTAAGAAAAGGTAAAGTATTTACTACTTAACAAAGGAAAAGAAGAATAATAAAACATAAGAAAATCACTTATACTACAACAACGTCTAATAATAATAATATATATATTAATAAATAGATCTTATAATCCTTAGAACTAATTTATAAAGACCTTAAAATAAAAGTATAAATTTATAAAGTAGTTATAAAAAAAGTAAGTTTTACTAAATAAATAAAAGTATAGTAATAACTAGTAGTATATTTCTATATAGAGTATTAAGGCTAATAATAACAAGTGTATATATAAATAATTATATTCTCTCTAATCCCTTCTTAGGTCTATAAATCCTTTTTTTAATAAGTAAGTAGCCTTCTTATTAATCTATCTCTTAAATTAGCTACTATATAATTCCTAGAACTATACTAATTAACCCTATTACACTATATATCTTAATAAAAGAATAATATTAGTTATCTTAATATTATTATTATCTTTATTAAAAGAAATTAAGAAATAAAGTTATTATTAATAATATAGATATAAGGCTAAGTTTCTTCTTATACTACTATAATATATTATAATTATTTTAGTACTAACTATAGTAGTGTCTATAGAAGGTCTACTAGTATAGGCTTTTAGCTTTATTTCTTTATATACTTTACTACTTAATTAATAAAGTTAGCCTTCTTAAAGTTAGTTACTATATTACTAGTGTTAAGTATAAGGTTCTTATAAGGTTCTTATATATTAGACACTAGTAAGTACCTCTTTTACTTAATAAAATACTTAACTAATAAGTAGTTTCTTTACTAGTTAACTTTATAGTCTATAATTCTTTTAACTTAAAATATTTTTATATTATTTACTTTTACTAGCTCTAGGGGTAATTACTTTTTTTTAAAAAAGTTATTACTAGTTAGTACTTTTTATAGCTATATAGTTAATATTACTAAGTAGACCTTCTAGTGTAGTAGTAGGTTAAGTTTATAGGCTTTTACCTTAACTATATAGGTAATATAAAAAGGTCTAGTACACTAAAGGGACTATTTTTACTTAGGCTTACTTAATAATAAATAGTCTTTACTAAGTTAAAAAAAAACCTTATCTTTAATATTAAGTTTTATAAAGTAATAGTAATAATTATATTATTTCTTTTTTATTACTTTTACTATATTAATAAGAGCTAGTGCTTTTACTTAGTATATTTAGTATAAGATATTAAAAGACTTTAATAGAAGTCTACTTTTACTAATATACTTTAGTACTATCCTATAGTAAAATCTATAAATAACCTTATTTAGTAAATAACTTACTATAACTACTAATAAGTTATTAAGTAAGTACTATAATACTATAAGATTATTAGTCTATAAGATATTAAGGTTAATATATATATAAAAGTAAATAGTAATTTTAATTATTTAGTTAGTTTTTTTACTTTAACTATTAACGTATATATATAGTAAGTAGCTTATTATAGTAAGTAGCTTACTTTCTTTTACCTTTCTATCTTTTCTATTAGTTAATTAAGCTATAATATATAAAATTAATTAAAACTACTTATTACTATCTTCTTTATTACTATTCTAAACTACCTTATAGGTTTATATATTATATTTAGTCTCTTTATAATTACTATATTATTATATATATAGTTTACTACCCTTTATATAACCCTTCTTTTAGGATATATTTTTACCTTTAGCTTTAATACCTTCTTTTTCTCTTTATAGTACCTTTACTTTAGTTATATTAAGTAACTCTCTAAGATATAGTTAGGTCTTTTTAGCCCTCTAGTGTTTACTAAGTACCTTTATCCTTATATAAAGTTTATAGTTCTCTACCTTAATAATAATAAGTTAATATACTAACTTACTAATCCTTTTTAACTATAAGTTAATTACCTTATATATTAGTATTAGTAAACTTTCTTAATAGTCTTTAATTATTTTTTTTAATAAAGTAAAGCTTTATATACCTTTAATTACTATTATTAGTGTCTTTAGGTCCTATAAGCCTAAGCTAGTTAGACATAAGTTTACTAGTATTAGTGCCTTTAGCTTAAATTCTAGGTAAAAAATAATAACTTTAGGATTAAAAAGTATAAGACTAGCTTACTAGAAACCTAATTATATATTAATTTTACTTATTAAAGTAAAGAATACTACTTTAAAGGTAAAAAATAATTTATCCTTAGTAATATATATAATTTATATCTATATTATTTTCTTAATCTCTATAGTATATAAGTGCTTAAAAAGGCTAAAATAGCTAATATTAAAAGGCTAAAGCTTATATAATAAGTAAAAAAGTATATATAAAGTAATAATCCTTTCTTCCTTATAGTAGTTATTAAATTTAGTTAATTTATAGTTATTATAGTTATCTAGGATTAGAAGATAATAAGTACCCTTTATATAAGACTTTATACACTTATTAAAATAATTTAACTAATCTAGGCTAATCTTATTTATTATCTATTTATTTTTACTTAAGTAAATATACTAATTAGCTAAGAACTAGCTATTTTAGTACTAAGAGAGAAAGTAATATTTACTCTTTATAATAATATATAGAGGTATTACCTAGCTATCTATATATATACCTTAAATAATAAAAACCTATTTATAATTACTATGCTACTTTATATAAGGCCTTCTATATTAGTTAGAAGTTATAATAACCTTTATATATAATAGTATTCCTATTAAGAACCTAGTCTTATTAAAATTATAGATATTATAATCCTATATCTTATACTTTATAATTATATTTTATATAAGTGTAAACTAGCTTTATATAATTATAAGATCTTTAGCTAAGGCCATATAATAGTTAATCTAATATTAAAATTATATTTTTAATTATAGTTCTTATTATATAAAGTGCTTTACTTATTAGGGTCTAATATATATTATATTATATTTACTTAAGAGTTAGTTAGCTATATCTTATATATTTTCTTGTTATAAAGGAAACCTTTAATTAATTAAGTTAATAACCTTCTTAAGAATTACTTTCTTCTTTACTTTTGTTATCTTTATTAATTTTAGATATATCTTGTCTTATATAATATATTTTGTACGTTAGTAATAGAGTAAACCTTTAGGGACCTTAAAGATAGTAGCTGCCTTTTATATAAATATTTTTAGGTCTTTTTTAATAGCTTAGATAGCAAAGATAATATAGCTTTTAATTAAAGAGGATTATATATTTATATATAGAGGAATATTATATAAAGGTTAAAGAGGTAAAAAGTAAACAAAAGTAGGCTACTTACTATAATAGGCTACTTACTATATATATATATTAGTCTAAAGATAATATATTATAAATATAAGTAATTATTTCTTAAAAGTATTAAATATTTTTACTTATATTATAAAAATAAGCTTAAGGTTATAGTTACTAATAATTACTATTAGTAGTCCTTAGTTATATATTATAAGCGTTTAAAGTAATACCTAGGCCTAATAATAAGCCTTATACCTTATATACTTTAAAACAAATAAGATTTTCTTACTAAACTTATAAGTTATAGTATAAAGGCTTTTAAATATATAAAAGTTAAGTATAGCCTAAAAGCTACCTTAGGTTAAGACTTCTAGTACATTTATAATAAAGTCTATAAAAATATATTAGAAGTATAAGAACCAAGAGTATCTCTTATACTCTTAATACTTCTTCATCTTATATTTCCTCTATTATAGAGGTTATATATATATAAGATATCTATATATATAATCTACTAACTTAGTAGATTAATATATATATTAATTATATAAGTATATTTAATTACGTAATCACTAGAAGATAGGAGAAAGTACTAGAATATCTAAGAAACCTCTTCTTAACACTATCTCTTTAACAAGGTTACTGCTTTAAGTTAGGGTTATTTAACTAGGGTTATTAAGTTATGTAATCTTAGGTTAATTTATAAGTAGCTTACGTAAGTATAGAATATTCTAGTAAGCTAGATATATCTATATAAGGGCTAGATTTCTTACTATTTCTAGTCTATCTTATTCTTTTTCTAAGTAAGTAAAATAGAACAGTTAGTAATAAAACAATAAGACTAACTATTATACTCTCTTTATATCTATATTATTATATCTTTATATTTACCTTTGTTATCCTATATTCTTGCTTCTATAGGATATATCTTTATATAAGAGATATACTCTCTTATATACTCTTAGGCTATTATTCTCTCTAAGAGATTTAAGCCTACCTATTATACTAATAAAATAGTATAGTAAGGTATACTAAGTATTATTATAACTTAAAGAGATCTTATAGCCTTCTAGTAATTAGTCTAGTTACTTTAGTATTCTAGGCAGTAAGTAATATAAGCTTTTACTAACTTTACTTTTCTAAGGATATAGAAGCTTTAAAGCTTAGTAAGTATTTTATTATACCTAAAGTAAAACTTCTTATTATAAGTAAAAGTAAATATCTTTTCTATAAAAGGTTTTAAGATATAAAGTCTATATATACTATCTAAGGCTATATAAAATATTAATCTTTTAAACTTAATTTTCTATAGTAGTATAACTATATAAGGCTAGTGTTATTATTTATAAGAAAACTACTACTCTCTTTTAGCCTTATTTAAAGTAATATATTTAAGATTATTCTTTTATATCTATATAATTTATACTCTTAAATCCTTAAATTTCTTATTATTTTAGTAGCTAGTAATAATACTCTTTATATACTTATTATTAATTTATACTATTATTATAGTAGTTTTCCTTAGGCTTAGAGGCTTATTACCTACATAGTATACTATTACTACTTCTTTAACTTTATCTTTATTATTAATATTTATAAGCTTACTGTTTATATAAGAAGTACTTTATAAGGTTAAGTTAAGTAACTAGTAGTTATAATAGTAAATTTAGTATTATATTAAGCTTACTTAAGATATAAAAAATTTAAAGCTAAACTTAAGAAAAGTAGTTAGTAGGATTAGTAAAATATAAGTTAGCTTTATTAAGGTCTATTATTTATAATAATATATTAGTAATAATACTTTTTATAGCTATATAGTCTAAAAGAATACTAACTGTATATTTATTTTACTAGATAAGTTTCTAAAGCTTCTTAATAGCCTATATAGTAGCTAGAGATTTATAAGTGTATTTTATATAGAATTTATATTTTTTTTTTAAAATACAAGGCTTTTTAGGCTAACTTATAAATATTAAATTATATAATTAATATATATTATAGATCTTAAAATTATTACAAGGGTTATCTAATATAGTTTCTATTTTTAGTAACTATATACTAGGATATACTAGTAAATACAACTTATATTTATATTATATTTTTTACTTAGCACTATATAATATATATTAGTGCCTATACTAAAAATAGATTTCTTATAACTAATAAAGAAAAGCAGGGCTATTTCCTAAAAAGGGAATAAAAATATTAATAAATTACAAAAAAAAAGCTTTATCTAAACGTTATTTTACTTTATTTTTATATAGCTTATATAAGCCTATATAATTACTTATACTTTTTTACTACACTATAAAGGTCTTAACACTTATATAGAATCCTTGTATTTTCTTTAGAACTCTAATAATAGCTACTACTTTAGCTTTAGTTACACTAAATTATTTCTTTACCTAGGTTATAGTCTATAAAAAAAAGAATAAGGTTAATATAGTTATTTATTATATTAATTTTAGGAATTTTCTTTTTATCTTAGTTATAGTTAAGTTAGAATACTATAAGCCTAAAGCTATTAATATATATATTAGTCTTAAAAAAAAGTAGCTTCTTAAAGTTATAGTAATAATATATAGCCTAATTATAAAGTTTCTTTTATAAGGTCTTCTATATATTAAGTTCTTTAGCTATAAAGTTAAAAGTCTTCTTAGTAATAATTTTTACTTTATACTAATAAGTTATTCTAGGTTTTAGTATATTATTCCTTTATAATTATTTATTAAGTTTTACTTCTTTTTAGTAAACTAAATCTATAATTATATTAAACTATAGTGTTCTTATTTATAACTAGCTACTTATACTATAATATATCTTAAGGTTTCAAAGGCTATATAAGAAAACTAGTTACTTAAGGGCTTAGATATAGTTATCTATTTTATATATACTATTATTATTAACTATATAACTAAGGAGCTTTATAAATTAAAAGCTAATAAATAATTTCTTTACTTTAATATAAATATAGTATTTATTAAAGATTTATAGAACTATCTCTAGGTAAAAAAGGTAGTCCTTATTAAAGTTACTAAAGATTATAATATTATTAATATATACTTTTATAAAGTAGTAATATTTAAAGGATATATAGTCTATAAAGTACTAGGTATATAATTATAAGCTCTTAAAGCCTATAAGCACTATATTAAAGTATTTAAGCCCTTATAGGCTCATTATTACTATATACTTCTTATAAGGTAAATATACTTCTACCTAGTAAAAGAACCCTAAGGTATTAAATATTACTACTCTCTTTCTACCTTAAAGTCTTAATATAATATTCTCTTAGTTAAGTAAAAGATAAATATTTAGTGTAGCCTATTTATTAAAAGGCCTTATATTAGTAACTATATACTCTTTATACCTTTTTTTATTTTTATAGTACTTTTATACTATAAAAAGAGAGTAAGCTAGTACTACTAGGTATTATTATTTAGTAATACTACTAATTATATATTACTAGTTATTTTATTTATTAAGAAGCTTTATATCTTTAAGACTAAAAGAAAATATATAAATACTCTATTTCTAGTTTTACTATTTATTAAGTAGTTTAATCTTTATCTTATCTTTATCTAGTATAAGTATTAACCTATAGTTATAGTAAATATAGTATTTATTAAGTATAGTCTTTAGCTTCTTTATATACTTACGATTATTAATATAGATCTTTACTTTATAGTAGTTTTTAGAGGTAAAAGGGGTAAATAAGGTTAAAGATAAAACATAAGAGATAAAATATAGAAGTATTATATTATTATAGATATAGAAGAGCTTATAGATCTAACTAGCTAACTAGACCTAGGGATATAAGGGGATTACTTATACTTATTTCTTAGGTATTCTAAGGATTTCTTTAGTATTCTAGGCTATTAAGTAAGTTATTAAGTAGGTTATTAAGTAGGTTATTAAGTTATAGGGTATTATTTTACCTATAGCAGGGTATTATTTTATCTGTTTACCTTATGTAACCTAGAACTATATGCTTAATTCCTGAGAGAAGGAGGAGGTCTTACTTAAAAGACCTATTCTTTATATATAAATATTATTATTATATAGTATATATAGCTGTTTTCTAAGTAGTTATTCTTATATCTAGTGTATATAGTATATATAGTATTATTAATACTATAATATATATTATACTTATTTATTATATTATTATTTTACTTTTATATATATAAGGTCTTTAAACCTTAATATCTAATAGTAGTTAGTTATTCTAAAGTAAAAGTTAGGTTTTATAATCTTATATCTAGGTACCTCCTTAGCTAGTAATAGTAGATTTACTAATTTATTACTAGTGTCTACTATTATAGTAGTCTTACTTTTACTATTAAAGAACTTATTAATAATATTAAGAAAGTTTACTATATTACTATAAGTAATTATATCTAGTACTTCTTTAGTAATAAGTTATATAGACTTTCTTTTATATACTAGAGAGATTTATACTATTTTTATACTTTTTCTAATAGTAATTAGCCTACCTATATTATTATAGACTATTATTACTTTAAAGATCAGAAAATCTAGTATTATATTAAAGGTAAATATATTAATTAAGTATATAGAATATTTATATAAGTTACTTTCTTTATTATATTTCTTAAGAAGGTTAATAAAGTTAATAAAAAGGTAGTAAATAAAGTTAAGTAATATTATTACTATATACTATACTATAACCCTCCTTATAATAAGGAAGTAATTCTTTACTATTACTAAGATTATTATATTATAGGCTAACCTAAGCTTTACTTATTTTTTATTAAAGTTAACTACTATACTATAGTTATTATAGAAAAGTATACTAAGTAGTAAGTAAGCTAAAAGCTTTTTAACTACTTCTACTATAATTATTATATAGACCTTTATTTTAGTGTCTTTTATAGTTCTAATAAAGTATATATTAATAGTAATATCCTTTATTAATATAAATAATAATCTTATAGTTTTTACTTTATATAGCTTAATAAAAAAAATCTTAGGTTCTTTATAAACCTCTTTACCTAGTTATATTAAGTAAAAATAACTAATATACTAGTATTAATATATACTAAGTAGTTCTCTAAGTCTTTATTTACTTACACTTTAATTTTAAGATAAGTATACTTATAGTAACTTCTTTTTTTATCTAGCTTTATAATAGCCTTAATAACTTTACTAGTCTAAAAGGTAAAGTTTATAGTATTATTAGAGGTTATTTTTTTATCTAGGACCTCCTTAGGTTCTTTTTTCTCTTATACCTTAGTAGTTTACTTAAGGTACTTTTTAACCTTATTTTATTAATAGTATAGGTCCTTAAGGTCTTTAAGATCTTTAGTAACTATCTTTAGTTCTTTTATTACTTATAGTCCTAGGTCTTTAAGTATTAAGATAAATTTTATATTATTACCTAGATTAAAAAGGAATTCTGTTATTTTTTTAAGTATATACTTATCTTTAATAAGCTTATTAATATAAGTATCTATATCTTTATTATATTTTTAAATAAACTAAACTTTATTTCTTTTATTAGATTAGTAAGTATATTTTACTTATTATCTTTAACTACTTTCTTATTTATTTTTTTACTAAGGCTACTAGTTATATTATTATTAAGTTGTACGTTTAGGGGGTAATTTATATAGTTAAAAGTAGCTTATTTCTTCTATCTATAGTACTATAATCTATATTCCTTAAATATTACCTTACTTAGTAGATTTTACTATAAGTATCTATATTTAGGAGCAAAGGTTAGATTAATTAGTAATATTCTTTTAGAAAGCAGTGTTAGTTAGTAATATCTTATATAATATACCCCCTTAAGCGTTAGTGTAGGTTACTATACACCTAGATATAAAAGAAAAATAGTTTTTCTAGTGTAAAAAGGCTAGTTATTATATAATTATAGGCTACTAGTATTAGGTGTTCCTATTAGTAAAGCTACTTACTATAAGGCTAGCTTATATATTAGTAAATATTTACCTTAAGGCTAGTATAGTAGTTACTATTTTTCTTTTTTTCTTAATAACTTTAATAATAATTATAAGTTATATTATTATTTTTATTATAATTAATTACTAACTTATTATTACTATACTACTTTACTTAATTACTAATACTTCTTTTTTTTTAGATATTTTATAAAACTATTACCTTTAGTAAGGCTTATATATACGCCCTTATAGCTACTATAGGCCCTAAGGCTATAGTAGTCTTACTACTATATAACTACTATAGTTACTATAAGTGTACCTTATCTCCTCTTAAAGAGGAAGAGAAGACCTTTAGTAAGTCTATAAGGGAGTAAAACCCCTTATAATAAGTCTTATAAGTATTATCTTATTACTAGTTAATTAATTTTAGTACTAAAGAATAAGTATAGCTTCTTAAAAGTAATAATAAGTAGTTTTTCTAGAGACTAGCCTTTTTAACTTTAGTTAAGAGAAGCTAAGTAATATAGGCCTAGATTTACTTTTAACTAGTATATTACTACTTATTATTACTTAGTTATTTCTTAATTACTAACTTATTTTTAGATAATAAAGTAGTAGTAAAGTAGTTATTTTTTTATCTTTATACTAATAATAAAGAGAGCTTACTATTATCTTCTAAGGTTAAAGAGGATTTAGGTAGTAATAATAATACTTTTATAGAGGCACTAGAGTACTAAGAGGGTATAGTAAAGAGACCTACTATTATTAGCCTTTATAAGTATTACTTAAGGAGTATACTTATAAGTTAATCTAATAGTAAGTGTTTTTTTAGTTTTAGCCTTAAATATTACTAATATATTATATATTAGTATATATATACTACTTACCCCTAAGGTTATTAGCCTAGCTAATACCTTCTTATATACTTTAAGTAATAGAAAAGCCTTATATAAGGTAAATTACTTTTTATTTATATAATAGTTACTTTTACTTATATATCTTTATTTTAGGTAATTATAGCTATATAGTTATATATATAGGTAGTTTTACCTTAAACCTTAAAGAAAAGAAAAGCTACTTTACTTATAACTATCTTCTTTAATAAAGACAAAGAGAAGAAAATAAAAAAAAAGAAGTAAAAAAGAAGAGGAAAAAAAAAAGAGGTATATAATAAAGTAAGTAGCCTTAAAGATCCTTTATAAAGGCTATTACTTCTAAGTATTCCTTTAGCCTCCCTATTAATCCTTATATATATTTTAGTTATACCTTTAGTACTACTTATATATAGGCTAACCTTAATAGCTTTATTAGTAAGCTCTCTCTTATATAAAAACTTACTTTATATTTTATTATCTCTTAGATAACTATATAAATATCTTCCTTTATTAATAATAGGCTCTTTAGCCCTTAGGCTATTTTTACCTTTTTAAAACATTAGGCTTTTAGCCTATAGGCTATTTTTTAATTTTTACTTTAGCTTAGGCCTCTTAGCCTTAGGCTACTATTTAATTTTAGAGGAGTTTTTTATTTTACTTTTTTATTATTTCTTAATTAAGTCTTTGTTTCTTTTATTTTACTATATATTATATATCTTATAAGTTAAAAAGTACTTTAAAGTACTTAAATTTAGTTTATAAAAGATATTTAGTAAGTTTATTTACTAGTATCTTATTTATTAGTAAATATATAATATTAACTTTATTTTTATATAGACCTTTTATAGCTATATATTTTAGATATTAATGTAGTAAAGTTATATTATAATTCTCTTTTTTTTCTAAACTAAGTAAATTATTTACTAGTTATTATATTATACTACCTATATATTATCTTTTAATTTAAGGTAGATATTATAAAAGAAGTATTTTAAGGTAATAAGCTCTTTAGTTATATAGTTAAGAGTAAAAAGCTTAGCTTTAGTTATTAATATTATAACTATTACTTAGTAAGTTACTTTTAATAATTAGGCTACTAAAGAGATATATAATATACCCCTAGGATAACTAGTAAGTAATTATATTATTAGTAAAAGAAGTATTACTTATATAAAGAAGTTATATACTCCCTAAGATACTAAAGTATATTAATAAATATAAGGTATAAAAAAGTATTAAATATACTACTTTACTACTTAAATATAGTATATACTTAGGTTTATTAAGTACCTAGAGAGAAGTAAGTAAGTAAATACTATATTTAGCTAGATTATTATAGTAGTATATAGAATTAATTTAACTATTTTTAAAAAGCTTTACTTTTACTAGTGTTATTATCCTTTTTTTAAAGAAAGTCTATTATTAGTAGTAGTATTATAAGAGAAATCCTATCTATATACTTAAACTTTATACTATATTATAGATATATTAGTTATAGTAAAAGTATATCTTTAGTTAGGTCTATTATATATAATATAAATACCTAGATACTACTTTACTTCTCTAAGGTCCTTTATTTTATATACTTTTTTAGCCTTATAATAATTACTTTTTTACTTTTTACTCTCTTTTAGGTATATAATAAGAATATTATTAATATAAAAGAGTATATATATAGTATACTCCTTAGAAATAAAGAGATAAAGGTCTTCTTTAATAATATAGCCTAGGCTTTTTAGTGTCTTTATAAACTCTTAAACTAAAGAAGAGGTATATTATATAACCTATATAAGGCCTATATAATAGATACTACTTTTCTTTTTACTAATAACCTAGTAGTAGCTTATAGTATACTAGCTTTCTTAATAGGTCTTTTTTAGTATTAAGAAATATATTAACTATATTAAGTTACTTAACTTAAGGTTAAATTATATAGTAATAGCTATTACTATATAAAAGGTTTATACTATAAAGGTTACTATATATATCTAAAGAAAAGGTCTTTTTCTTATATATCCCTCTTATAATAACTTATACCTTACTATAGTTAAGATATCTTCTAGATTTTACTTATATATTTATACTTACTTTAATAAAGAAGCCTTATTCCTAGTAGTAAATCTTACTTATTAATTACCTTAAATACTTTAAGATACCTTAGTTCTATAATTTTATAGTCTATTACTTATTATAGTAGTTAATAAAGGTCTAAGGTATCTTAATTAACTCTTTAGTGTCTATAGTAGTCTTATAAGATTATTATAATAATATTACTTTTATTTAATATTTATAGTATATAATAGGTTATTAGCTTATATATTACTATATTTACTATAGTATATAGTATATAGTACTATTACTTACTTTAGCTTTTACTTTTTATTAATTATTTAAGAAGGTTATAAAGAAGCTCTTAGGGCTTAGTCTTTTCTTTAACTAAGGGACAAGAAGAATACCCCTTAGAGGCTACTAGTAGGCGCCTTACTCCTAGTCTATACTTTAGTTACTATAGTTAACTATACCTATATACACTAAAGGACCTTTATTATTAGCTTATTTTATTTCTTAGCCTTACTTCTCTTAGATTAGATTATTAAGTTAATTATATAGCTATATATTAATCTATATATCTTTACTATTTTAGAACACTAGTTATTATTTAGTAGTATAAAGGTTAAAAGACCTCTTTATATAAGGTTATAATCTCTTTTATACTATAGTACTTAGCCTTATTATATAATCCTACTACTTAACTATTATTAAGTATTATACCTAGTTAACTAATTTTAAAGGATAAGGCTATCTTAGTATTTAGATTACTAGGCCTAGTGTTATCTTAGAGTCTATACTTTTCTTTTCTCTTATAGTAATACCTTAGTTATATTACTTAATATCTTAAGTAATTACTTTAGTATTACTTAATAAAGGATTATTATTCTATATTATAGTAACTATTATTTTAAATACTATTATTATTACTTTTATTAACCTAAGTATATTTATTATTATATTTTACTTATAGTCTTTATCTTTAATAATTTTAACTATACTTTTTACTTTTAACTTTACTATTATATTACTTTTCTTATTTTACTTTAGAAGAACTTTATTTTATTAAAGTATATATTATATATAATAATTACCTTATATAGTAAAGTACTTAAATCCTATAAAGGTTATATATATTTTATATATATTTTACTAGGTATTAATATACTTTTATAGTTTAACTTTAAATTATCTTTTTAAATACCTTTCTTATAGTTACTTATTAATAAATAAGCCTAATATCTATATATATATATTTATCTTTAGTAAATAAAGGTTATACTATAATACTACTATATACACTAGTGCTTACTAGTAAAAGTACTATTAAACTAAGCCTCTTTTTTTTAATAAGTAAAGTCTAGTTATAATACTAAAGAAGGCTTATATTATATATATAGATTACTATAAGTGCTACCTTTAGCTATAGTTTTAAGGTAGTCTAGAAGACAAGAGTATTAAGAAAGGGCAGGGCATCTAGGCCACCTAACAAAGGAAAAGAGGAATAGTAAAACATAGGAAAACTACCTACACTACAACAACGTCTAATAATAATAATATATATATTAATTAATAGGTTTTGTAATTCTTAGACCTAATCTATAAAGATACTAAAATAAAAGTATAAATTAATAGAATAATTACAAAAAGAGTAAATTTTACTAAATAAATAAAAGTATAGTAATAACTAGTAGTGTATTTCTGTATAGAGTATTAAAGCTAACGATTATAACTATATATAAATAATTATGTCCCCTCTAATCCCTTCTTAGGTCTATAAATCCCTTTTTTAATAGGTAGGTAGCCTTCTTATTAATCTATCCCTTAAGTTAACTACTATATAATTCTTATAACTATACTACCTAACCCTATTATGGTATCTTTACTATATAAGTAATAATCTTTTACTTTACTTTTTCTTTACTACTTATAGGCTCTTTGATATTTAGTAAAGAAGCTTTATATTTATCCTAAGCTTTACTATTTACCTTTTATACTTTATATCTCCTTTAATACTAATAACTAATATATTTTTATTTTATTAGATTTTATAGATATTAACCTCTTACTACTAAGTAACTTAAGTAATAAATCTATAGATAACTAGAAATATATTATTATAGGTTTTTTTAGAAAGTATAACTTTAAAAAGCTAAGTAGTATACTTATCTCTAAAGTATATAAGCTACTTTAAGTAGTTAAATTTAGTTAAAAGGTTAAAGAGATCCTAAGAGATATAATAATATAAATAAATTAAGTAGTCTTTAAAGGCTTACTTAGAAATTACCTTACTACGTAGTAATAGTATAATACTTATATTTATATAAGATAGTCCTTTAATTTTACTCTTTAAGCGTTAACCTAGAGTATTATAAGCGCTTTAGGCCTTAGATACTTACTCTAAAGGTACTAAAGGTAGATATTATTACTATAGTCTACTAGTATATTTATTAATAAGTAAAATATAGTTATAAACACTTATATATTTACTAGTAAAGTAAAGCTATAAGAATAAGGCTATATAATAGCCTAAGGTAAAAAAAGAGAGGTTTATATTTAAAGAAGATAAGGCTATCTTTATATACTAGCTTTTTTATAGTTATATT
>NW_026850768.1:0-33059 GCF_030913465.1 Colletotrichum navitas
TTTTTAATAAGGTAGAGCTTTATATACCTTTAATTACTATTATTAGTGTCTTTAGGTCCTATAAGCCTAAGCTAGTTAGATATAAGTTAACTAGTGTTAGTGTCTTTAGCTTAAAATCTAGGCAAAAAATAATAACTTTAGGATTAAAAGGTATAAGACTAGCCTATTAAAAACCTACTTATATATTTATTTTTCCTATTAAAGTAAAGAATACTACTTTAAAGGTAAAAAAAAGTTATCTTTAGTAATATATATAATTTATATCTATATTATTTTCTTAATTTCCTTGCTATATAAGTACTTTAAAGGGCTAAAATAGCTAATATTAAGAGGCTAAAGCTTATATAATAAATAAAGAGGTATATATAAAGTAATAATACCTTCTTTTTTATAGTAGTTATTAAATTTAGTTAATTTATAGCTATTATAGCTATCTAGGATTAGAAGGTAATAAGTACCTTTTATATAAGACTTTATATACTAATTAAAGTACTTTAGCTAATCTAGGCTAATCTTGTTTATAGTTTATTTATTTTTACTTAAGTAAATACACTATATAGCTAGAAATTTACTATTAAGGTACTATAATAGAAGGTAATATTTACCTTTTATAATAACATATAAAGGTATTACCTAGCTATCTATATATACACCCTAAATAATAAAAACCTATTTATAATTACTAGGCTACTTTATATAAGGCCTTTTATATTAGTTAGAAGTTATAATAACCTTTGTGTATAATAGTATTCCTATTAGGAACCTAGTGTTATTAAAATTATAGATATTATAATCCTATATCTTATACTTTATAATTATGTTTTATATAAGTGTAAACTAGCCTTATATAATTATAGGATCCTTAGCTAAGGCCCTCTAATAGTTAATCTAACGTTAAAATTATATTTTTAATTAAGGTTGTTGTTATATAAAGTTCTCTACCTATTAAGGTCTAATATATATCCTATTATATATATTAAGAAGTTAATTAGCTATATCTTATATATCTTCTTATTATAGAGGAAATCCTTAATTAATTAGGTTAATAACCTTTTTAAGAATTACCTCCTCTTTAGATATAGTTATCTTTATTAATTTTAAATATATCTTAGCTTATATAACTTTTCTAGTGCGTTAATAACAGAGTGTAGTTTTAGGTATATTATAGATAAAGGCTACCTTTTATATAGATAGATTTTAGTCTTTTTAGATAGCTATAATTATAAGGATAATTTAGCTTTCTTAAGAAGAGGATTCTATTGTTGTACATAGAGAAAGGTTAATATAAGGATAAAGCTAGTAGAAATAAGGTAGACGTATACTACTTACTATAATACGCTACTTACTATATATATACGTTATAAATACTATAAGATTTTTAAAATATAATAGATTTATAGTAGTAATAACCTAGTAAATAGATTTATAAAGTTATTACTAAATAATATATTAGAGAAGCTAGTTAGTAATAAGTAGTTAAAGATATAAATAAATAAATAGGTTTTTTATATATAATAGACTATATAAGTAAAAAGTATTAAATACTTTTTAGCTTTTTATTTTTATTATATTTTTTAGTTATTCTTTTAAATATAAATAATAAGGGATTTTTAGTAGTATAGAAAGTTACTAGTATTATAATATTAGCTATTATAAATAAATATTAAAGTTATTAGATTAACCTTAATAACTTATTACTAGTAAATCCTTAGATATTTAGCTATAGATTCTCTAAGGATTTATAGGTAATAAGTTAGTTATTTAACTAACTAACCTATAATAATTATCCTTTTTTTCTTTATATATAATAGAGAACTACAGTTACCCCTATTATTTATTAATTACTACTAATATATATAGTTAACTATATTAACCTATCCCTTGGTGTTACTAACAGTAAGATATACATATATGATGCTAATTATTGTGAAAGCTACAGAAATAACGGCCGTTGTAGAGACTGTAATGATTGTTAGTTTTTTGACTTGGAAGAACTCCCTATGATGGAGTAATACATGGTGGTTTAGTGAGTAGCCTTGAGACCAGAAGTTTAATCTTGATGCGCACTCTCCATTCTTAGTAACACCTAATTTCATTCCCAATTCTCTTGATGAGCCATCGCGTTTTCAGGATTACTTGATCTAACTAATCTTTGCTAGAAGTTATACAACGGGGTCTGCTAAGCTAGGATTGGGTGCCTTGTACATCGTACTACTTAGAGCATCAAGGACTAAAATCTCTTTCAGGGATTACGCAACTCGACTCCTCTCTATTCGCTGAGGTAATCACTTCTTTATGCTTTGAATTATTGACCGTTACTATTAAATATATAATTAAATTGGGGCTTAATGGTATTAACCAAACTAATTTGTATATCTAGGTTATCTTATACGTATCTTACGCCTTAGTACTTGTTGTGCTGTTGCCTACTAGGACCTGAAGTGTCTGAGATCGCTGACGGCCAAGCAGTTTTTCTACGCGTTCTTCAGGAACATTTCGTAACACGACGTGAATATGCTCCAGGGCCTTGACGCTTTGCGATTCCGTCTTCTGCTTGAACCACAGTAGGTCCTCGCCCCTGCGGCAGCCCAGCGTCTGTCCGAACACCCGGTCTAGAAAGCTCTCAACCAGTCGGGTAGAGTGCTCCGTTGGCAGCCCCGTTTCTGGGTCCACTGTTATTCCGCTCTTGGACCATACGACCAAGTGCATCATCCCATGGGCTAAATGGTATGGCCAGTCATTCCAGATCACCGTCCAGTCATCCGCGTGCGCAAACGGCTCGGCGTTACGAGCGACAATTGGCTCCGGCCAGTGCAGCCTCTCGCGGCGAACATATTGGACCACGGAGCCGTACGTCTTGCTAACCTCAGCGTGCCACAACATGTAGTTACGCAAGTCCCGAGGCGATCTTCTGAGCCGTCCCGTTTCCCCGGCAGCTTGAGTAATAGGAAGCAGAGTTAGCGGGGACACGGGTTAGGCGCAATGTACAAGGTTGACGCAGCTCACCGATGGCTCCCTTGACTTCTTCCCAACTTTGAGGCTCTGACTCCTCGGACCCGTCTCGTAAAGCCTTGATATCCTTGTCCGAGAGCTTGACCGGAGCGTTCTTGATGAGGGTTTCGACATCCATAGTGGCGGTAGTTTGTTCAACTGTGACCATTATAAGTTGCCTAACATGCAAATTTGTCACGCGGTGAGGTACGGGTGACGACTGTGTGAAATAAACCGTTTAGTCCTGTTATCTATTGTTGCGAAGCGAAGTCCCCTCATATATGCAGTTCCGCGTGAAGTGCCTCGGGTTAACGTAGGCCCGGTGATTGTGGAGCTGGCCACAGGACCTGGACATTGCTTATATAGATGGCATGCACGCGGATCTATCACTAACCCAGATTTGTCTTACAGCCTATACGAGTTCTGGGTAGTATTGCGTCGACCGGTACTATGTAATCACGAAGCCTCGGCTGCGTTCCATCCGGGCCCGACTTTTTACAATTCAAACTCAAAATGTCTGATGAATGGTGCATTTGGCCCACTGGCACCCGCACAGTACTCACAGCGTCAACAAGTGATGTGAGCGCACGCCAAACGAGGCTGGCATGGACAACCTGAATGCTAGATGCAGTGTTGAATTATATCAATGATGCCGCTAGCCACGTAATGAAAGGGGCGCAGGAGTGGTAAATACAGTCTGTCTAGGTTTCTTCTTCTTTTGGTTGCGAACGATGGCGAGGTCGCAAGTTGATATCCGACCGAGTGGACCTGCAATATGTCGGCATAGGGCTGTTTCATGCCGTTGGTATTTAAGCTGGTCCTCAACAATGACGAGGCCAGCAAGCCGCTGTTGCCATAAAGTGGAAGACCCATTCTCGGGTTTGCGTAAAACCTGTGCAAGGCTTGAGTATAGTCAATGCTCATAAGACAATAGTGATAAGGGTGAAGCGACAGACAGAGGCCGGGCCAGCGCGATGTGGCTTGGGCGCCACCCTCATGGGCTGTCCGTTGATAGACTGAACTTGATGCCTCGGACACTCCATCACAGTCACCACTGCCGTAGAAGCGCGCCAGACCAGCGGGCCTTTGTCTCATGATAGAACTTTTCTAGCGGCTTGTGCCCATCGGAGTTTGCTGCTGGACGCCTGGATGATGCCATGATCGTCGTACAGGATCTCTGATACGAGACGCTCCTACTTCCGGGGGGCCATAACGAGCGATTTATTGCATTACTTGGCGAGCTCAAGAGACGAGCCGCAACGAAATGGTAGTCGTCCATATTCAAGCTCTAAACCTTTTTGACCCCGTCCGCAGCGTCATGACGCCAACACAGAGACAATGTTTCGGCAAGGGAAACGAATCTCCAGAAATTATATTCAGCCAATGTGCAGATAGAACGGCGGATGCTAGGGGCGGTTCTGCGCCGGTGGACTCCCAGCCCCTCAAGCTACACGGCGTGCTTGTTATAGTGAACGCAGTCGCAGCGACTCCTACACCCCAAAACTTACTCCTCCAGACGTCTTCGGTCCGCGTACATGGACCACCATAGAGAGAATGTGCGCTGAGGACGATTGCATTTGATATGCCTGCAGTAAGGGATTCCGCGGCTTAGGTATCGGGAGTATATTTCGTGCGGCCATCCAGAGCATGTCTAGCTCGATGCATTAGGCTGACCATCCTGATGCCAGCGGAAACGACCAGCAGCGCATATTCCTCTTCGGCTGCAATGACTATATCGTCGCAAGTAGCTTGGCTTCGCTGTGCGCCATGCAGGATCCGGATTGGTCTTGGCCGCCCTACGCTGTATACACCACAATCGAACTCTTTCGTTATATCGCAAAAGGATTTTAGGCTTCTAGTCTCACAGACAAGTTAAAGAGTTGCTCCTGATTCGTACCTCTGAACTAATACCAAGACAAGCCTGTGATTCTGCCGTGCTGCGCCGAAGAAGGCAGGCGTCTGCCTAGTCTTGAGCGTGTATACATTTGTAAATGGCTTGATTTGGTAAGTAGCTAGAATAGTTTCAATTAATGGTCGCTGTAGTGTAGATTCGTAGGAATGTTATCATTAAAGCACCTACGAAGAGTAGCGCTCCTCTCATTCCCTATCAACTTACCGTGAAATTTCCAGTGTATCGCAGAACTCTCGTTCGCAAGAGATAGATTAGCGCTAGAAAGGCAGACGTTGCTTTGTGGTCTAACTTGTGGCTCTCGTGTCTTTTTCCCTGCAGCAGAGAAAGATCGATGTTGGAGTCAGGGGATGAGGCTGCAGTCACTTGTAGAAACTGGCTGATGGATCAGCATGCGAAGTCGTTTAGGCTCTATCTAATCTGCCATTAAACTTGGGCAATATAAATAGTTATTTCACGTATCAGGTTGTCAAGTCTTTCATCAATAAGAGGAGCTGAATATATGTCTACATGAATCTGACAGACTCCGCTTTCTCGTGCGCATATGGTACACTTGGTGTTTTCCAGTGTGGGGTTGATTCCGACTCTCCCTCAAATCTGTCAACAGGTCTCAATATAGTTAGTGTTTTGTTGTCAAACGAGCTTCCGTTGAAACTCCGGAACCACTCCCCTTCGGGGTCCAGATAATCACTCAAAACCTGCTTCCATCCATTCCAGACAGTGACAAGGAGATCCAGAACGTGATGTGCGCCTCTCATCTCACCCCACTGAAAGCGCTTCTTGCAATCATCAACAACACTCTGAAGGTAGAGACCTACACCCTCAGTGAGAGCGTAAGCGTTCACACCCGTAAGGCTGGCGTGAGAGTAGTAGCTTCCTCCCTCAACCGCACGCCGCTTCAAACCAAGCATGGCACCGACAGCGCCCAAAACACCAGTTGACATGTCGGAAATAGGTAAACTGGGCAATACAGCCTCGTTTGGGCAGGTTTAGCGACTTTCCTGTAACATAGGCTGATCCAGAAGCAGCATCGGCAATCTGCTGCCAGCCAGGTCGCTCCGCATAATATCCGTCGGGGCCGTAGCAGTTTTCGCTCACATGAACAATGCCTCGACCGCGCTCGCCAGCCATTTTCAAAAGATCGTCAAGTCCGAGACCAAACTTGGGCATCTTATTGAGACGGAATCCCTGGATGAAGACGTCGCACTCAGACACGAGAGACTTCAGCAACCCTTCATCCTTCTTGTTTCGAAGATCTATCGCGATTGTACGCTTGCCTGCATTGAGAGAAAGTTGCATGATCATTGATATTGATGTCAGGTAAATGAGGAGGATTGATGCGGATCACATCTGCACCATATGCTACCAAAATGGTTCCGAATTCTGGGTCAGCAATGACCCTGATCATTTCAATGACCTTGACTCCAGACAAAGGTCGCTTGTCATTGGGATTTAGGGATGGGAAAGCAACGGGCGGAGTGGGAACCGTCTGGTCTTGCTTTTTGACATTGTCCAAGGGATGTTTGGCAAGAGAGCGACCCATTTCAGACTCGCGCCACTGCTCCGGAGTGAACAGATGCTGCCGCATAGCCCGTTGAGGAGGTTTGTCATTTCCATTTTCTCGGGGCTCAGTCTGATAGTATGCCGAGCAATGTGCGCAGCAGCCTCGTCGTTGGACTTAATCAGAGTTAAGGGGTCAACTCCAATGGACCGCAAGACCGGCTCAGCGTTCATGCTACCATGGAGGGAATACCATACGTCGGGATTGTTCGTCGGGTATAGTCCAGTAGTGCGATACTTGAGGGCAGTGTCTGTCCAGCCTTGCTCCCAGTCAGGCAAAAGGCCTTTGAGCTTGCCCTGCCTAGTAAGGCTGATAACATCAACCCCATCGAGAAAGGCGGTCGCGATACAGCCGAACCATATCGCTGTATGTGTGGTGTTGACTGTGATTTGCCGCTTATCATTCTTCACACCGCGGATGGCCAAAATTTCGTCGGCAAGCACGCCGGTCATTGCGTGAAGAGAAGCGGCAACAGAGACGGTTTTGATCGGACCAGGGATCACAGGGTATTCCTCTCCAGTGAATTTGACCTTAGAAAGCAAGCACTCATCTTGCGTGAAGCCAGAAGTCTGGCCTATAATGAGACGGAAGATACGCTGAGTGTCTTCAGATACTAGCGTGAATGTTTTATCGGTGAACGTGCCTGGTCCGTAAACGTTAGGAATCTTGTCGGAGGCCATGGAGGTCGTTTAATCTCAAGAAATTTGACTCAACGCGATGATAGTGATAATTGCAAATTTAATGCTATGAAGGATGTCTCTTTAAGACGCCTATGAAGAAGGAAAATAACTGCGAACAAAGGGACAATTAGATAGTTTAAATGTTCATGAGATGGATGAAAAGGCCGGATGTTTGGGTAAGACACCAAGTGCGTTTCAAGGTGGGAACGGAGAAAGGACGAAGGTATTTCGGTGACTGGCGCGGAACCGAATGAAGAAGTATCGGGGTGTTTAGTTGGTAGGGGGGTATTCCAGCTTCGGGGGGGGGGTGTCTGGCCAGTGGGGCAAAAGTTCAGGGGGGGGATAAGCCTTAAGCACCGTGTAAATTAAAAACAACTAACCAAAGTACACTTAGTATATACCTCGTATATACTTTAAAATATAGGATCTACCTTCTATAACTATAGAGGACTTAGCTCTAAGTCTTCTAACTAAGTCTTCTATAGTTATAGAAGGTAAGCACTATATCCTTAGATATATGCTCAGTATATACTTAGTATATACTAAAGCTCTTGCACTCCTCACACTCTAAGCTAAGCCTAAATAAGCCTTGTAACCCTAACCCTGGCTACTTTACCCCCCCCCCCCCCCCCCTCCCCCCCCGAAGCTGGAATACCCCCCTATGAACTGTCCTGCCGAAGTATCGTTGTCGGGAAAAGGAACTCTGTGGGCTATCAAGCGGCGCGAGATCCGATGGGTGTGGGTCCCACCACCGGAGTCAATGACGTTTGTTGGGCCAACCGACCGAAGACTCGGAAAATGCAACTTTTTCGCGTCGACAAGATCCGCTTTTGAGGCAAAAGTTTACGGGAACGCCGGCATTCCGAGTCCGAGAGTCATGATACCGGAATGGTTCCAATAACGAGGATAGATGATTCTGATCGAAACTGGCTGTAAACGACATGCTTCATCATCCGACTACTGTAGTACTAATACAGCATAATACCATCTAGAAGTTTTCTGGTTCGGGGTCGGTGGGGCGAAGAGAGCCAAGGTTTCATGCCCGGAAGTAGCCCATGAATGATAGCATCTGTTTTCCGCGCGGAGAATTGAAATTGATCTCCGTCTAAAGAGGTCCCGTTCCAGTCTCCACATTCAGCATCGTAGGGTGTTGTCCATCGGTGTCTAGTAGTAGAGGTTCTAGAGAGCATTATCGGCCCGACATTAGTGTTCGCGGAGGGAATTAAGGTTGATCCCCGTCCTAAGAAGGGCCCCGTTCCAATCACCACTTTCGGCATTGTGGGCTATTGCCCCTTCGGAGTCAGTATTCCATATTGTTCCGGTCAAGGACATGGATGTCTTGGGCAGAACCTTGTGCGCTGATCGCCGCTGTAGCACTGACGAGATGATCTTTCATAATCTGCAAAACCAGAGGAACAGGTACGCGTGTTGTTGCCTCATGCTATCGGAGCAAGTCTGTCCTGAAGTCAGTCAGTGTCTGGTCGTATTTTATCTAGTTGATTGACTCACAAACTCCATCCAAGGGACATTTTTCCAGCCTCGAACCTTCCGTTTTCGCTCTTCCCACACCCCTTCAAGAACCTCCATCATAGCCCTATGCCTCAACCCAGTTGACTTCCTTATCTCGTTAATGCATAGACTCGCATAGTGTATTCCATATTGAATAGATGTATCATTTGCAGCAAGAAACAATGGAAATAGCAACCGCTTAAAAAACGGAGATCAAATCGGCACGTTAGCACAACATTCCAATATGGCTAGAACTGAGGTTATGATTCTCTGATCTTCGCAGGGTATTGCAGATGTGTCTGGCCAGCGCATCGTTCTGAGGAGACAAGCTTGTCGGTATGCTTCCGCAAGCTGCTTCCATTCAGGATGTTGGGTTGGGTACTTGACCTTTCCCAAATCCATGCCACGGAGGAATGACTGTGAGTCTTTTAGCACGGTTTGAAAGTCGGCATTCGACAATTGACCCTCGAGGTGGCGTCTTGCCGCTGCAATCACAACTCCAATACAGTGGAATGTTTCGGGCGGATTGCCAACAAAAGTGTGCAAAGCATATTGTGGTTCAAATATGTCCGCGGCACATGAGCGAACCTCTTTTGGATAGGTGAGCTTCTCTGCGCCGCTGAAGCCCCTCAATACATTCAACCTAGAGTTTAAAATATTAGCAGTATTAGCGTACTAACGTCATATGTAGATCATACCAGGAGAGTGCGGCCAGGAAGAACATGATTGCTGCTGATATTTTCGATCTGGTGGAAGACGGAGCAACCCTCCCGCCGAGAAAATATACCCCAGTAAGATGAACGGCATGGGATGATATTCCCAATTCGCAAACTTGAAGAGTGGATTGAGTCTTGTGTAACACTGGAGAAATTGGAATAATCTCAAGCCAGAATATACTTAAACAGACTAAAGATGGTTGGTTGGTTTACTCACATCATGAAGGACTAACAACAAAATGATAGCAAGTACCACCTCGTCTTCTGTGATCGTTAGTCCCTGAATTTCTTCTTTGACAAGGAGCAAGCTAAGAACAGTCAAAGCCACAACTCGGTACTGTATAGCAGTCGCCATATCACCTTTAGCGATACCTGATGGTGCCAGGTGTAGATGGCAAGCAGAAAGTCCAAGAACGGCGTGAAGTACGCCAGAATGTTGGTATGCCAGTGGCAAAACGTGCTTTCGGAAGGGGTTCTCCACCCCATCAACCGCGATCGCTAAATGGGGGCTTAAATCCAGATCAACTATATTCGTTAAGTCAGGCCTAAAAGCGTGGAGTAAGATTGGGCAATGAGCTTATGGCCATAAACCTACAATAAACAAGCAGTTGTTGGCTGTTATCTGTAAGAAGTCCTTCCTCTACAGGATGGCTAATGGTTTGGACTCAAGACGGGAGACTGGACGAGCGGCGTTCAAGTGATAACACAAATGGCGCATCACGCCGCGGAGTCTGTGGCGAGACATGCCTACGGCTTGGGAGATCGAATGATGCCGCCAAGTCCTCGGCTGAACCTGAGGGTTTCTGAGTTGAGATTTGGGTAGGCTCGTGTGTGTGCAAGATCATAGCTTTGCCGGACTCCCTGGTTTGGTCATATAAGGTAGCGCCTGAGTTTGGTGAAGACATTGAATCGCAAAATTGAAATCGTGGGGGATAGCCTTCGCAATGAAAACCCTTCGACCTGCATCGATCGCAGACGGGACGAGTACGGTCACACTTGCGACACTTCTTTCGACGAGTTCCACAAGCTGGGTCTATGAATAACAGCGGGCAAAATTAGAGCTCCAGTTCAGGAATCAATAGGGATCGAACAGCCTTCGATGAGGCACATGAGTGTCGGCTATAGTGTCGTTCTATTCGAGGCCAAGAACCAGCGGCTGACTAGCAGCGCATTTAGCGAGACTAGAAAGGCAGGGGCCTACTAACCTTTTCTCACAGCTCTCGAGCCCCTTGCGGTGCCATTTTTCGTAGGCATTATGCAATATCTCTACAGATTCTGCAAGCAGAGTTGTCATCAACTTCGTGTGTATCTAGTCGAACAAGGGCTGGACGAGTTGAGGTTGAACAACAGTATTGGTGCCGAGGAAGCCATAAGGGTCAACATACACTAGTAGGGCCACGACGAAGGAATTTGAATTCCGCGTGACTAATGGCGTGCCTCATTAACTCCCAAACCACCCCTCTTTCCACTTCCGAAATGAGTCCAGGGACAACTAGACACGTCACCGATCAAGAGTCCAGTAGATCTTATTCTACGCTGTATAGATCATTTGCATTTACTGCGGATTCCTTCATAGACCCTGAATATTGTCGGTGGCTAATATTAACCACCCAGTAACGAAGTGGCGCTGTCTACATCTTGGCTTTGTATAAAATCGTTGTGAATATATTACGGTTTGATGGTCAATTCTACTCCCAAGACGTACTTACTATGCCGTGATAAATAAAATTCATTCCGACGGCTGGCTGACCTGAAAGCGAAATGCGTTTTCAGCAATCCGTCGGTCGGCCATCTCCCTTCAACTCGGGCCTCAACACGAAGATTGGATCCAACTGGTCGACGTATCCACAAGCTGGTTCGCTTATAGTATATCCCATAAGTTCCTGAAGAGGCCGACCGTACTGCTTTGCAACTTCTTGAGGAACTGAGAGAAACTGGTTTTCCTCCTGGCGCAGGAAGCCCCGGGTTGAAAATGTTGCAAACAGCAACCGCTCTTAGTCCTCCGTTGTATTGTGACCTCCAGCATGGTGGGCAGATGCTAGCATAATGAAAGCATCGCCTTTTTCCATCTCAGCATAGATGCAGTTCTCAACCCGAGGCGGCACGTCTCGATCGGTACCCCTGGCAAGTAAATGTAACAGTAAGTATGTCGATGCCAAATTCTCAGTGCAGAACATGGTCAACGAAACCACATGTCTTAAATTGTTGTTCTTCAAGGTTCTGACTTACTAAAGATGACTTCGAGGAATGAAATGAGTACCGCCATTCTCCTTGGTGACCCTACTCCCAGTCACAAATAATCCGACGGCTGTCTCTCGGTTCCTGTCCCCCACGTCGTCCCAGCCGTCTACTTCCTGGTGGTAGTTGTGGCCGATGTAATCATCTCGATGCAGAGGCTGAGCTTCACCGCCACGCCGGATTCTCATGGCTGTACATGAGTGGACGTAAGGTTTGGAAACCGACTCTTTTTTGTCATTTCCCCACCAGAACCAACTTCGGGTGGTCAAGAAGTGGCTACACACCTGTTGATAGACAGGATTCATTACCTGGGTCTTGGCATGGGTAGGGCTGAGGGCTAGTAGGGCTGACGCCCGCTGTGTCCGCTCTAGGGGTAAAGCACAACATCAGCGGTTCGTCCTATGCAATTCTGGTGTTTCCTGCTCTAGCACTATAAATGAGGGGACTAAGGTCAGTTTCCAATACATACTAGGGAAAAATGACCCATTTCATTCAACATCATTCTCTAGGCGTTCCCGGCATTCCTCGTAAGCTCTCTCAATGTCGGCGACAGGGACGAGATTTTGAGAAAGACACCGCCATCACGCTTGAGGAGGTAGAATGTGTTCTCTATGGGTGTGTCTGCGGGAACTTTCTGGACCTCAGGCCCGTACTTGGTCGGAATATTGGGCATAACGACGGACAGCCACAGACTGGCGCTGACTGTAGGTTCAGTTGAGTGCAGACCACGTGGTGTTGCAACTTGTTACGGTTGGAAAGAATGTGGTTATGCCCAGTAGGAGGCAAGAGAAATCAGGATTTCCGTTGTTTGCAGGCGCCTATGTCGGCTTTATATAAACAGCCACTTGAATATCTCAAAGTCCCGACCATTCCGCACTTTATAAACGTGCAGGAGGCATAAGCCGTAGGCTGGTAGGTGACATCGAAGGCTGTGTCGTCACACGCAAGAGGGGTCGGTGGTTGAGTCTACTTCCAAAAACGGCACAACAACGAGTTATTATTAATTGGTCTTACGAGCATCGCCGCCGCTGCTGCTGCTGCTTGTATGCAATCCAACTGAGGTACCTTTCCAAGGCGGGCCGAGCCCTCTCAAGGTCTCACAATGATAGTCTAACTCAGTTGGGGCATGTAGCCCATCGGATGTTTAGCAGAAGAGCGATCAAAATTCGAAACTGACGCAACGAATATTTTTGCCTTGGAACCGAAACATATCCATCAAAATTGGCTTCCTCACTGCTACAAATAAGACTCAAGGACCGCCTAGCGATAATATGCTTTTATGCGAAACTACTATTTGAACTCCTAGATGCCTCTTCGTGCGAGTAACATTGGGAAACATGCCATTTCTGGGGTATTATCTACAAGAGGTGCCCGCAGGCTACCTGCATCAACTCCTTCAACCGTTGGCAATCTCGTCTTCTTCGTCTTCCCATTCCCCAGTGTCTTCCATACCCTCATTGACCTCGTACTCGGCATCACCCTCAAGACCCTCGCTGTCAAACTCATCGTCATAGTCCATCTCTACGTCACTGTCATCGTCCGCAGCCTCGCCCTTCTCCGCTTTGGCTTTCCGCTTCTTCTCAATGTTTTCCCTCTGCTGTTTCTTACGGGCCTCCTTCTCCTGCTCCCTCTTCTCCCAGCGCTTCTCCAACTCCTTGACCTCCTCCTTGGTCTTGTGGATGTACTCATGCCACATGACCTTGCCAGCACACAAGCCTTCCTCAACCTTGGTCAAGCGCAAGCGCATACGCGGTCCCAGTTCTACCAGCTTGACGGCGCGCTTCTCCACGGCGTCGTCTTCATCCGCGGCTTCGTCGTCAACAGGAGCGGCGCTTTTCTTGATCTTTTGGGCCTTCTGCTCCTTGACCTCGACCTCGGCGTCGCTATCGATCTCGCTGCCACTCGTAGCGTCCGTGAGATATCCGTCGCCATTCTCCCCGCCTTGAAGGAAATCGGCAATATCCTCAAGCTTTCCGAGGTTCGGTATACCACCCTTCCCGTTCGTCTTTGAGGCCAATAGCTTCTCGGCCTTCTCAAGTCTCCGTAATGGTCTCGAGATACCCGTAGAGCGTGTGGTGATGGCGTAGTGCCGCAGGTTGATGATGAAAGACCCTTCATTATCAGGGTCCTTCTCTCGATTGAGTAGTAACGTTCGCTTGATCTTGCTGAGAGGGGTCGCATTCGGGTTCAAGGGAGGGAAGACGCTGGACCATACAGAGGTCACTAGAGATTCCAGGTGTTTGGGAATCTTGGAGGTTGCATCGGCATCGGGCGTATGGAAATTGTTCATGACCAGCTACAACAAGTTAGTAAGAGCTTAACACAAAAACGCACCAGGAAACTGTACCAATGGAGGTGCAAGCTGCTCCTTCCCGCTGCCTTTCGGGCGTCTTTGGGCCTTCTGAACATCCTTGCAGAGGGAGTACTTCTCAACGCGGAAATTCAACGTCGGACCGCGAGGCGTGAGGGCAACGCGCAGGTTGGTGTTGCCGCTTTCGGAGCGGGAGAAGAGCATGAGATGAGTGACACCGAGGGGGCCGGTCATGACGACATAATCCTTCAATCGGTTTGCTCTGCGTTCTTTCAGGCGAGCAGCAGTTCCTGGCTCCATGACCTTTCGGAAATCGGCAGCGAGTTGGCTGACGCTGGAGCCGACCTCGCCCGCGCCGATGCGGATGACCATACTCTTGGGGTCCTTGGAGCCATGATTTTCGGCAACGGTAGCGGGGTTGTTGGCACCAACATGCGTTCTCTTCTTGACTCTTTTGCGCGCCATTTTGGGCGAGTCCTGGTGTCGATTGAGTTGAGTGAAAAAAACCTCCCAGAGTCCGCTAATGGGGAAGATCTGGCTCAGCTTCTCTGTCTCTCTTCGCAGGAAATTTTTTGGCGGGGCGGAAGCGATAAGGCGAAAAAAGACAATGCACGTGCTGATAAGAGCACTGCTCCACTTAAAACATTCTGCTGGGCGCGGGATGTCATCGCGCCCACCTGCTAACTTTTGCGCCGTCAGTTCCCAACTTCACTTTTTTGCGCCGAACCGCAACGCACAGGATCTCTAACGAAAATGCCTCCTTCCAAGCGACAGAAGGTCTCGGAAAAGGGCTCCTCTGTCAATGAGTTCCGCGTCACTGACAGAGACTCGTCTCCCGCCTCATCGGTCGCCTCTCAACCCAAAGTCGAGGGTGGTGTTACTGCCGACGCTTCAGAGGAGGTCACAAAGAGCTTCAAGGATCTCGTAGGCCTCAAGACCCTCACTTATCCGCTTTGAAATACCTTGCTAACCACTTGTTAGGGAGTCGTCGACTCGCTCTGCGACGCATGCGCTAACCTCGGATACACAAAACCCACTCCCATTCAGGCACAGTCGATCCCACATGCCCTGGCGAATCGCGACATCATTGGCCTGGCCGAAACTGGTTCGGGGAAGACAGCGGCGGTTCGTACAGACCTACCTCTTTCCTTTGATTTATAAGAAATGGAGGATCCGCCCAAGGGCTCATGCCTAGTCTGGGAGTTTCTCACTGAAAACCATCTCTGGTTGATTTATCTACTGTCATCACGCGGCTACAATTAGGGAGTATGAGCGTATTCTGGCAGATATACTAACACCGGCATGTCTAGTTCGCGCTGCCGGTAATCCAGGCTCTCCTGGAAAAGCCTCAAGCATTCTTCGGTCTGGTATTGGCACCTACAAGAGAATTGGCCGCTCAGATCGGCCAGCAGTTCGAAGCTCTTGGCAGCTTGATCTCGCTCAGAACAGCAGTGATTGTGGGTGGTCTGGATATGTAAGCCTCAACAATTCCCATCCTCCCGCACGTACTTACTTTCCTAACTCTATCTAGGGTAAATCTTCCTATATCCCCCTCGTTCGTGCATGATATCTCCGCTTCTCGTCGCACGTCACAGCCCTATTTTTTCCAAGCCTACCTTACAGCGACCCTGATAGTTTTCAACTATATTTGACTTCCGATTGACAGAACAACACGCTAAATATAACTCACAGGTTGCTCAAGCCATCGCCCTTGGCAAGAAGCCACATGTCATTGTGGCAACCCCCGGAAGGCTGGTAGACCACCTGGAAAAGACAAAAGGGTTCTCCTTGCGCTCTCTCAAATACCTCGTCATGGATGAAGCCGATCGGTTGCTGGACATGGACTTCGGCCCCAGCATCGACAAGATTCTCAAGTTCATACCCCGTGAACGCCGAACGTTTCTCTTCTCCGCCACCATGAGCTCTAAGATTGAGAGCCTGCAAAGAGCCAGTCTGCGTGATCCCGTACGCGTCAGCATCAGCTCCAACAAGTACCAGACCGTCTCAACTCTCCTGCAATACTATCTCTTTATACCACACCAGCTGAAAGACACCTATCTTATCTACCTAGCCAACGAGTTCGCTGGTCAAAAACTAGTTGTCTTTACGAGGACAGTTTCCGAAACGCAAAGATTGGCCATCCTGCTCCGTACGCTAGGTTTCGGCGCTATTCCCCTCCATGGCCAACTCAACCAGACAGCCCGTCTCGGAGCCCTCAATAAGTTCCGCGCCGGAGAACGATCAATCCTAGTAGCTACTGATGTGGCTGCCCGAGGACTCGACATTCCTCTTGTAGATGTCGTCATCAACCATGATTTGGCCCAGGTACGCGCTTTCCCATTAGTTGTATGATCCACCAGATTGCTTGTTGGAGGCTGTGAACGTTTCCGTTATCCTGTCGATTGCGAGGCATGTTGGTACGAAATACCTGCCGAGCCCACTTCCTCTGCATAGTCCAGGCTTTCAGGTCTTGGCGGAAAATTGCCAATAGTATTGGGATGAGCTTGTCCACCGCACCATCAGTCCTTTATCTACTCGCAGTGGATGTGTTAAGCAACATACTTCAGCGTTTCTTTTCATGCCTTTTTACATGATATAGCTGCACTCCTTCCACGCTTACCTCTTATCACGCATGACCAATATCTAACGAACACGCAGGATTCAAAAACGCATGTGCACCGTATAGGCCGAACGGCGCGTGCTGGAAAGTCGGGCATTGCCCTCAGCCTTGTTACACAATACGACCTCGAAATATGGTTGCGTATTGAGGCTGCTCTCGGCAAAAAGCTGGACGAGTATCCCACGCAGAAGGAAGAGGTCATGGTGTTCCAAAACCGTGTCGAAGAGGCACAGAGACATGCTAGAATGGAGATGAAGAACCTAATGGAGACGAAGGGCAAGAAGGGATCTACGCTGAAGGGAAAGAGAGGCGGCGCGGGTGGCGGTGGAAAGCGGCGCCACGACGACATGGATGCCGAGGAGGGTTAATGAGTATCGGGAGACAATGGGGCGTGATACCGCTGTCTTGTGAACATACAAACAATGGTATCCGTGTACTGGAGTTGAGAATTAGAACGTCATCAAGACTTTGCTGCAAGCTTGCAGATGAGGTGAGATGGATGTTTGAGTAATTCAGTAATTGCAGAGCCAGCATCAAATGAACGGCAGGTGTAATCAACACTTAGAATGCCTAGTCAATCAAGCCTGTTGACGATGGCGAGGAAAGAATGTGCAGAGACTGGAACGAACATTCAGTCAAAGAGAAGCGCGAGGCAAGGGGTTGAGGCGGGAGTCAAGAGGTTGATTAGACAGAAAGGGGCGTAACGCTCGAGACAAGCACTAATACACAGTTCGTACAGCATTAATCAACGTTCTATATGATCTATCATCGCAGACGTTGCCTACTCAGCTCTTTTGGCCTGAACGCCTGAACCCCTTCCACAAACGAATGAGTGTTCGACCAAAACATGGGTATATGCTAGGAAAATAAGCCCACCCAACCGGCGTAATCATCTCCCGAAGATTATTGTATAACTCGGTCAATCAAAACTCATGATCAGTGACCGTCTCCCAGCGCTTTGTTGCGAACTTCCGCATCTTCTTCGGGCTCCCAGAGTTGCTAGTGCTGGCTGTGCTCTCGTTGCTAACGCGCAGCTGCTCCATCTTCTGGCCTAGATTGCTGACCCCAGTGCCTGCTTTGCGGCCGCTGAAGTCGGCTCGTTCTTGGAGCGGCTTGCGCTTAGTTGGACTTCTCGCTGCAAGTTCGCGTTTCAGAATCTCGTTTTCACGTCGAAGTCTCTCATTCTCGTCTTCGAGGTCCTCGATCAACAAGTTTTCTTTGTCATCGCCGGCGTTGTCGTCCTCTGCCAAGGTGACACCAAGACCCTTCTCGAAGAGCTCCATCTTCCGGTCCCAGTGCTCTTCTCCCTTCTCCTGTTCTGCTGCGAGTGTCGCCTTCCAGCGGGCCAGTTCCATCTCAAAGCGAGCGTCGAATTCAGCCATGCAGTCTTCACGAACTGTCTGCTCTACATCTAGCAGTCTGTCTTCCATGCTGAGAAGATGTGCCTCGGCAGATATTCTCGCCTCGCGCTCGTTATCAAGCTCGATATGGAGATTTGTTATCTCTTCTTGCATCCGAGCAATCTCCAGCGCAGCATGCTCCATAAGAACTCTGTCTCCGTTATCGGAACTTGGCGAGAAGTTGCGATGTCCCGCTGATCCGTGGCCAAAGTAGCCTCGTCGATTTTGCGGCAAATCAGGAGATCTCATTCCTGAAGATGGATGCGAGGTTGTGGGAGTATCTGCAAGCAGGGTTGACGTAATGCTTGGTATACGAGGTATTGTGACTTCTCTCGCCAGAGCGCTGTATCTGAGGATTTGTGAGGTAGCATTAACGTCACCTTGTGCGTCGGCCGTCACAATCATGACTGCTCGCTGGGCATTTCGGCGAGGCACAACTCCTGCGGAGGATGTGGCAGAGAACGAGTTGGAGAACAACAGTTCGGTCATCTTGCACTGGCGGAAAGGCATGACGGTCGGCTGGAAGATGATTGTTAGACTCACGAGATTTGGTGCAGCGCTTACAACCTGACGTACCTTGTTGCTGCTGCCCATACCACTTTGCGCCTGAAGACATTGCCCCAGATACATGAGACTTTCATTGATCTTGCCAGCCTCAGCAAGGGTTACTCCCTGGGTCTTGGCATCCCGAGCGCGCTCGCTTCCAGCAAGATCGACCACAGTTAAAGTGTTGCCAACCCAGGCGCGACTCCGTCCAACCTTGGCCCGCTTCTTTACCTCGACGCAGAAGAAACCATGGCTACGAGAGGAGACACTGTTGCTTCCAGTTCCGGCAACTTGACGTTCGTGTAAACCAGCTTCAAGCACCATGAAAGCTTCCCTCATGTTGGTGCACACAATCTTCTTCAGGCCAGCAACGACCTTCCTGTCAGCGGAATATTCAGTCGACTTGAAGAGCAAGGGTCGTCGTCGATACTCTTTTGTAGCATTAGACTTGATAGGCGGAGTTAGAAGATCATAGATCTTATCGTTGTATACTTCGTACATGGACAGCACGACGGCATAGTCACAATCGGGGTCAGAGGACACGTTAACGGAGCTGATATCGGGAGAAGAAGGGAAAGCTGAGGGTCGCTGAAGGTTTCGTCGAGGGGTTGGTGGAGGATAATGTTCGCCCTTTGTCGGAATTTTAGCAACGTCTTTCGTTTTGGATGCAACAGTCATGGTCATGAAATGCATTTGCGCATCACCTTGGTGCTCAAGATGCTCTTCGAGCACTAGCGTCGAAAAAGCACCACGTTGCTTGCGCCGCGGGCGGTCTGGAGTTGGAGGCACTAGGCGCACATCCCCCAAGACCAACATCGACGGGGGCGAACATGGTTTCTCGCGGTGGCTAAGACGTAGGAAAGGGGTGCGAAGAAGGGAAACAGGGTCTCCTACAAGCATGGGCGTTCCTGCTCTTGATCCTCCCCCGCGGGAGGAGCCAAAGTCCGCAAACACGGTCTCGAGGAAGTACGGTGCCGAAATGATAATGGCGTCGGAAACATCGGAGGCTTGAAGGGAGCCCTCTAGGTCCGGGGAGTCGTACATATTGGAGCCAATGGATCGGAAGACAACGTCAATGGCGAGCTGGGTCATGCCTCGTGTTGAGCGCGATCCCAGAATGGTATGAGACTATGTGTAATGTCAGTCATGATGCATCTACAGATGATAGGTGACCGTCACTCTAAACTACCTTTCCAGAACCAGTGACGCCTAGAGTAGCGATGAGAGCATCGGTGCCCTGACCGCCATGGGGGGCCAAGACTCCCTCGACAAGTGAGGCGACTCCTGTGCAGTGAAAAACATCGAGCTGTGTTGCATCTTCCTCGAAGACCCTAGTGAAGGCGAACTTTTCCGTTGAACGTTTCCGATCGTTTGGTGGATTCATAGTGATGTGAGTGGGATGGGAGTCTTCATCGCACTCTTCGACGTCCAAAAATCGATCAGACTGAGCCGCGCCGGCAGGGGGCGGTCGCAACCGCAGATAGACCTGGAATAGGTTGGCGGACTTTTGCGAAGACGAGGAATCCATGATTGAAATATGTGTTGATATCTCGCAGATAGAAGGATTTGAGTGTTCGCGACGGTTACTGTCGAGCGAGGCACGTCAATCGCGTTGATGATGCTACCCTTGGTCGAAGTTGACAGAGCTGGGTCCGGGGCGCGAATGTTGAAATGGCCAAAGAGACTCAATCCTTGTTTACTGCGATGGCCAGGCAACCGACGATAAGATAAGCGATGGTTTTGTTGTCCCGATTAGATAAGTGAAAGGAAGAGGGACGTGCTATCCCTGGTAGTACCTACCAATCTTGACCCCGCCACACGGTCTTGAGTGGGGCTTGTTCCCGGCGGGGGATCGAGTTATGGTGTGGCGCCAGCTCCGACCGAAGGGGAACAAAAACGCAGTGCATGTTGCCTACGGCCCGACTGGTCAGGCAATCCGGTGCCTTTGTTCCTGAGTATGGCAGATCATCCCTCCCATCTTGTTTTTGAGTCAGACCGCAGCAAGGCCGTCGTAGAGTCACGGCAAGATGAGACCAAAGTATAGGTATTGTGGAAGGTATGTTTGACCAAAGACACCTTTCTGCTGTTTGTCTTTGAAAGAAAAAAAAAAAGGTGCGGGAGGTCCGCCAGCTCTGGACCCGGGGGATCCCCCCCCCTTTTTCCCTGAGTTCCAGTCCTGGGTCGACCAACACACTCTACAGTGCTACATTATAGCTCATCTAGCCTACCTGCCTCTTGGTCAAAGTTTTGCTAAGGCTCGAAGTCAAATGGTTGAGGTCTGGCGCAGGCATCACCCAGCTTAACAACCCCTCATATTCCGTCTGTGAGTCATGAACAGCAAGAAGCCATACGACTGGGACCACTGCCATCCAAGGCTCCTCGCAGTTCCCCGCATGGCTGGTAGACGGCCAGCGCCGAGCATCAGTGCGAGCGAGTGTGGCCCCGCTCGTCGGAGCTTGGAGAAGAAGAAAAAAGAAGAAAAAAAAGACAAGAAAAATTGACTTCCCTCTTTCCTTACGTGGCTCACAATGGGTGGCTACATTAGAGGATGATTGGTTCTAGATTCAGTTACATAACAGATCAGTCGACAATATACGGATACACGGGGGGGCCAAGGGGCTGTCTGCTAAGAGGCAGAAGAATGATGATCTGGACCTCGATTGCCCATCGACCCTTGAAATCCTTGCCTCTCATGAAAACGGTCGTGGAAGCCGAGGCGTATCAGCAGACGTCACCCACTAATTCTGCATCTGCAAGGCGAACAGTGGGCCTAGTGTGTAGAAACAGCCCAATGTGGGTGAGGAATGTCACCATGCAAAGAGTCAGACTGAGAACCTCGATGTTATGGGATTCTGATCCACAATGTCTGGTGTATAGTAAGAGTGAATTTGTGCCGGCCGGCCACATGCTGCAGCTCTTGCTCCTGCTGTTTTCTGTTGTTGACACTGTTATGACTGATGAGGTATCAACAGGAGGGGACGGTGAGATGACCAGTTCACTTTCCAGCTCTGGCTAATAGTTGGTGGTTGATGATGTCCTGGGTCGTCAAGGCTAATGCTACGGGGCCATGAGGAAAAAGCCGGGCGTTAAAATCCGCCACGATGAGAGACATAATCAGCCTATACCCATGTCGGTCTGGACCAGCTTGACAGATGACGACAGGTGGAGGAGGGGTGGCTTTTTGCTGCTGCCCTGGCCTGGTTGAAGACATCCACGGACACTAACTAGATAGATATTGGAGGTAACGGGGCAGGCACGCAGGGTGAGGTGACACAACCGGAAGGAGGGGCAGAGGTGGTTTGAGCTCGATTTGAAGGAGAGGGGACGACGAGTTGCAGACGCCAGGCTTTACCCCTCAGGGCCCTTTCCTCCGCAGTTTAGTGATCTGATCCACTAATGACGGTGCGTCTCCAGCAGATTTTCAGCATCTGCAGGGCATTCGTCGGAGGCGTCAGGGGAACAAATCGTGAAATGGCGGTGACGGCACTCTGAAAGCGGTTAGGTTGGCTCGCTACCCACTTTAAGCGAACCAGACAATGCCAGGTTCCCACACCTGAAAACCCCACCGAACGGGGATTTCAAGAAGCAAAAAAGGGAAAAAGAAAAAAAAAAGTTAGGCAAGCATGAAGGGTAAAAGAGAGAGACAGAAAGGGAAGGGAAAAAAAAAAAAAAAAAAAAAAAGGGCGATTGAGTGTGGAGCACCGTACCGAGACGTAAGAACGGAGCGGCAACTGGGGTGCCATTTTATTTTCAGAATCCCGGTGCCTGTCCCCTTCCCTTCCTTTTTTTCTCTCTTTCCCATCTCAACCACCATCAGCCCAAATCCAAATTCCACGAGACAACGAAGTCGCCCTACACCTTTTGAAAGGAGCACCCCTAGAACTTGATACTACACTTCGTCGAGAATCATGTCCGCCGCTTTCGCTGAGCTGTAAACGCCCACTGTGGGGGTGCCTGCGCTGGGCACCTCTGCAGTCCAGCAGCCATCGAGACATTCAATCCCTTCTCTTATTTTCGACGAAGTTCAACCCAGGCTTTCACTGTCCGGTGCCCTCCAACGGGACGGCTCTGGCCCATTGACGGAAGTCTGCATCTGATTTCACCCAAATCGACCACCAAGCCCACTATTCACCGGGCTACGAGAGGCCTATCCGCTGGAAGAAAATATCTTCACATCCACCTCTCCCGACCTCCACGACTTCCACCTCGGCTACTCTAGCCACCTCTCTACCTCTTTCCGTCCTCAACACCTTGAAGACAATACAATACATACGTCGCGCATTATAGCATTGGGCAGAAAGCAAAAGAATTACACCTACGCCATAGCCATTACCCATTGGGCATACATACAGTAACCGACCACGCCCTTCATTTACATACGACTCCCCCACGCCCTTTAAATACCACCACCGTCTCCCTTCGCAACTACTACAATGTCTCGCAACATTCGCAACAAGTCCTCTGTGGGTTGCCGCAAGGCTACGAAGCGTCGCGACTCCATCACGTCCTCCTCGTCCTTTGACCTGTCTGACGACGGAGGCTACTCTGCAGTCGAAGACATCAGCGATTCTTCCGACGATGATGAGGAGGATGTCGATGCGGCCGAGGAGGAGCATATTCTGCACGAGGTGCTACCCCCCTCTAATAATATACCGAGCCCCCCTCGGCCGCCCGTTGTCCAAGATGACGATGAAGAAGAAGACGATCAGGAACAGGATGAAGATGAGGAAGACGGCGCTGCCGATGTTGAGGACAGCGCAAGTTGGGACGGCATCATGTCCGAGATCGATGAAAGTGCGGCTTCTGACCACCATCAACGGTCAGTCGAACGGCACGTTCGCTTTGATGTCCCCTCGAGTGATTCCGACTCCACCGACACCGAGGACGATCATGCCGACTTCTTCCCCGACATATTTGTTGACCAAAGCTCTCTCGACCCGGCCTTCCGCCGCGAGATCGAAAATGATGATGAAAATGACGAGTCTGAAAACTCAAACTCGTTCTGGGACTACCACGGCGACTACCATGGAGCCTATGGATACGCTCCTGACGCCGAATCAGATGTTGAGGCCCTGGTTCAGGAGCTCGGCGACGATGACACACCCATTGCTACTCCTATGGCAGCCGGCGAAGTCTCTGAGATGCCCACTCCGGTCGCAGCTTTTGAGGAAACCCAAGAGCTAGACGGCTATGAGAGTGAGTTTCTGCTTTGTGACGAGGACTGAAGAATTTGTGATTGCTGACACCTGCCGATTAGCTGATGGTGATACAACTGAAGAAGATGAACCGGAACCCGTTGTCCGCCGCAAGATTAAGCGCCCTGAACCGCCCGCTAACCAGTGGGACGATTCTGATACGGATCTCCCGGTCAAGGGCGAAAGAGGTCGGCCGCGTGTCGGCCGCTTCAACCTAGACAACTCTGAGCGAAAGCCCATTGCTGTCGTCAACCCCATATCCCGCAAGATGATGATATTCACTCCCCACCGTCGCCGCCAGCTTGATCTGTCGCCTGAGCAGTTCAACTTCCAATATCTGCCTCCCATTGACGAGAACCAGAACTCTCCCATGCTCAGTAGCTCTGCCCAGATCATGATGAGCGCCATGTTCTCGTCCAACACGTTTGGTGATTACCTCAACACACAAGCCATGGGGCCTGCCGAAGCCTTTTTCCCCTTCCCCTCGGAACCCAATACTGCCGATGAGAGCTCAGACGTGGGTTTCGATGAGGAGGAGGGAGATGACGAGGTGGAGAAGAGCCTCAACATCAGCGACTTCATCGAGTTCGACGAAAACCATTCCTCTGGCGATGAGGACGAAGAAAACCAGTGGGATGGCGACCCCCTGGGTTCTACCCCTGTCCGTCCACGTACCTCGAGCGATGTGGACTTACATTCTCATATCAACGCCAATAACGTGGGGGCTTTCCGTCGCGACCAAATCAACCAGCGACTCATCCTGAGCGATAAAGCCACACAGGACTCTCTTGCCCTCAGTAGTCCTTACAACTACACTGCCCTGCGTGGCCTCAAGTCGGACCGCTTCGAGACGGCAGCCGTTCCCTTGACACCTCTCCGGCGGTCCAAAAAGCAGATGCGCGACCTCGCTCGCAGCCCCCTCGAGTCAATGTCCCAAAAACGCAAAGCATCCAGCGAGATACCCATTGGCCATAAGCGCCAACGCAGCATCTCGGACGTCAACTTGCTGCATCTCTAATGTGGTGGTGTAGCCTTTTGTTTATCCGATGTGTACGACACAAAACGTTTGAGGATGGCGTGGCAATGCTGCCCCCAAAGCAAAGGGCACTTGTCATCCCTGGCCTCATACCGGGCTCTGACTGGCTTTTTTTATTTTCTTATGTTACACGAGTTCTTACTCGGGCCCGTCAAATCGAGGGGAATGACGGTAGACAAAACCACCATAGCTACGGATACTTGGCTAACACCAGTGTCAGGAGGGTAGCCCGGAGAATAGCGGCAGCCCCATGCGGCCAACTGATTTTGCAATTGTTGGAGAAACCCCCCTCAGGCACCAAGATGACTGACTTGAGGTAGTCGACAATCTTTGTCTCGTAGTTTCGTATCAATGAAAAGCATGAAATTCAATGATGTCGACTTGTCACTCTGCCGATCAAGTTGCTTGTGTTCTTTGTGCTCGTGGCCGGCATCGTGGTGCCGGTCAACAATTTATGGAAGAAGTTACGTTGCAATAGCACTCGCCTCGACAGAAGGCCAAGATAGCCATGGTCCGCTGCTACACTCAAGAATCATATATACAAAGGGACGTTTGGCCACTTTCAAGACTAGTGTAGTATGCTATGGACTCGTCATTGCTACGGCCCTGTCCGCCGTACTACCTCTTTGGCCACTCCCTTCATCTAGTTGAAGTCTCCAGAAACAACATTCAGCTGTAAGTGGCAATAGCATCATTGAAAGCTGTTTCAATCCTGCCCACCAGAGTCTCAGCAGCACCCTTTAGTGACTCGGGGACTTTCTCAACAACTGTCGCGCTGAACTTGTCAGTCGCGCTCTCCTCCTGCTTGAGATTCAGCAAGATAATGGGGCTCAGCAAGAGCTTGTCGAACTTTGGCTTCGCGTCAACGACATTGCCGAGTGTGGTCTCGACGCCGCCAGCAAGGTTTTGTGTCGACTGCGCGACAGTAATGGTTTCGATGGTATTTAGCGGCGCCGAGTCCTGAGCGATAGTAGTGGCTTTATTGATCTTGATAAGGAGCTTGGCTGATTGGACGAGTATGGGTAGCGTGCCAAAAAGCCCGCCATCCCAGGAGGCGACAGTTTCGCCCAACTCCGTGTTTGATGTGGCGATCTCGTTCATAGCGGCCACGATGGCGGCGCCGTCGGCGAGGACGGAGGCGGCGAAGAGACCGAGGAGGGAGAGGTTCAGGAGCATTGCAGCGAGTAGTGTCTTTCTAGATGAATTTGGATGTTGGTCGATTTACCGAGGTACTGAATCAGGGCCAGAATGTCGAAGTGCTAAGAAACACGGATTCTTCTCGTCAAATACGGCTGTTCCAATGGCCCTTTATACTGTCCTTGAACGTCTCGCATGCCATCGTCACATTCACTCGCATTAGCTTTCTCACTACTACGAAGCATCCGCCTGTCATAACATCATAGTACTTAGCAAACTTTCATCGAATACATTTTTCCCCGCAAGCCCATGATCCAGGTGACGTTCAACTACCACACTCAGACATAGCCGACGTGTGATCGCGCCGTTGCGATCCCGGAATCCTCGAATCATCCCATGCCCTCGGCCGAAACTCCTATCTAGTTCTCACGAAAGAAACCACGAAGCACCGCGAACACATGCTCCCCAAGGGCTCCCCGACCTCTTCGAGCCGAGGAGCGCAAGGATATTACCCCGGATTTCTACTGTCGTCCCCCAACTTCCCCCTGCTCACCTCGCCGATCAGCCCTCAACCCCTCATGCAGTGTGCCTGCCAATGTGACGGCCCGACGCTATTCGAGGTGCGCGGATGGCAACTATTGGACCGCCCGTAGCAGGCCAACACTGGCGTAATGTCACTGTTCGCCCGGACTGCATATATTGATGCAGGGATGAGGTGCGGTTGGTGCGCGGTGGCAGCCATTTAGCCTTTTCGAGAATGGGCCAATGGTTCCTCCGAGCTTTAACCTCGTCGGGTAAGGATGGGTTTCAGCCTCGGAGGTTGCGATGGCAGTTCTATCATCTTTTGGCGTCTCACGAGCAACGTTGTGTGCCGAGGCTTAGAGTTCTCTTTCCCATATGGCTTGTGGAACCAGGTCAGAGTATACCGCACGATATATTGGCATCAAGGTGGATAGCAATTGATCATTTTCACTACTCACCTAATGTCTGACAGGCCGGCTTCTGAATCTGCTCTTATTAGCGTCTCTTTTATTATGGCTACTTCACTTACACCAGTGACAGAGCAGCCCACAAATAGATCGTGTGTAGTACGTGCGTGCTATTCACTGAGCTATTTTACATTAGCCATTACATACATAAGATTAAGAAAGTAAATACAGTCCGTTGCGTTAGCAGCGTCTAAAACCCATTTTTTAGTCCATGCGCTCACGCCACATAAATACAGCACCCATGCAAATTTAGGTTTTTTAGGCAATAAAATATAAAATCTATATTTTAGTAACATTTAATAGTTATAATTCAAAGACATATAATAATAACAATAATGTTAGTTTTTTACTAATTAACTAATAGAATATCCTAAGTTTATAGTATTATAAAGTATAGAAAAGTATAGTTAATTAGTAGTTATTAATAGTTAACTAGTTAATAAGGTAAAGTAAGAGTATAAGTGTAGTAGTACCCTTGTGTATAGGCAAAAGTAAAGAATTCTACTAGTAGGCAGTATATTATATAACCTACTGCCTCTAGCTATATTACCTATATACTAACACTAGTAACTTTCTTATATAGTAAAAGTTACTAATACTTTTATTTTTTCTAAAAAGCCTAAAAATATAATAAAAATAAAAAAAGTAAAAATATTATACCTTTTATAGTTATATACTACTATAAATTTATTTATTTATTTACTTAGTAAAAGTAGGCTTATACTATCTTATTTAGGTATATTTTTTTTTAGTTATAGCTATTAAAAGTATATACTTATATTAAATAAATTTAACTACTATTAATCTATATAGTTTATATAACTTATTTTTTTAAGTACTTATTATCTTATTTTTTATTATTTTTATTATTTTTTATTATATATATATAATTTATTTCTTTATTTATATCTTTACTTTATTATAAAAAATAAGACTCTTAAGTACTTAGTTTAAGGAGAACTTTATAAACCTATTAGTAAGGTTATTATTACTATAGATCTATTATACCTTAAAAAGCTTATATTACTTATATAATTATTATAGTACTATAATATTAATTATTAAGTACTTCTTATAAGTAGTACTTAACTTTACTAGGCACCTATGTAGTTATAATAAATTTATAGTTAATAAAAATAAAAATATAATATATTATTAATATTTAGTAATACTTCTGCTTAATTAACAGTAGAACTAGTAAAAGATATAGTAGCTATATACTCTTATAGACTAATTTATAAGGATAAGATAGACTCTAAAAGCCTCCCTTAAAGTAATAGGAATATACTAAGATTTATTAAGTATAATGTATATATATAGTAAGTAGCGCATTATAGTAAGTAGCGTATATCCACCTTATTTCTACTAGCTTTATCCTTATATTAACCTTTCTCTATATATAATAATAGAATCCTCTTCTTAAGAAAGCTAAATCATCTTTATAATTATAGCTATCTAAAAAGACTAAAATCTATCTATATAAAAGGTAGTCTTTATCTATAATATACCTAAAACTACACTTTATTATTAACACACTAGAAAAGTTATATAAGCTAAGATATATTTAAAATTAATAAAGATAACTATATCTAAAGAAAAGGTAATTCTTAAAAGGGTTATTAACCTAATTAATTAAGGATTTCTTTTATAATAAGAAGATATATAAGATATAGCTAATTAACTCTTTAATATATATAATAGGATATATATTAGACCTTAATAAGTAAAGAACTTTATATAATAATAACCTTAATTAAAAATATAATTTTAACGTTAGATTAACTATTAGAGGGCCTTAGCTAAGGATCCTATAATTATATAAGGCTAGTTTACACTTATATAAAATATAATTATAAAGTATAAGATATAGGATTATAATATCTATAATTTTAATAAGACTAGGTTCTTAATAGGAATACTATTATATATAAAGGTTATTATAACTTTTAACTAATATAGAAGGCCTTATATAAAGTAGCCTAGTAATTATAAATAGGTTTCTATTATTTAGGGTATATATATAGATAGCTAAGTAATACCTTTATATATTATTATAAAAAGTAAATATTACCTTTTATTATAGTACCTTAATAGTAAATTTCTAGCTATATAGTGTATTTACTTAAGTAAAAATAAATAAACTATAAATAAGATTAGCCTAGATTAGCTAAAGTACTTTAATTAGTATATAAAGTCTTACACAAAGGGTACTTATTACCTTCTAATCCTAGATAGCTATAATAACTATAAATTAACTAAATTTAATAACTACTATAAAGAAGAAAGTATTATTACTTTATATATACCTCCTTATTTATTATATAAGCTTTAGCCTCTTAATATTAGCTATTTTAGCCCTTTAAAGTACTTATATAGCAAGAAAATTAAGAAAATAATATAGATATAAATTATATATATTACTAAGGATAACTTTTTTTCTGCCTTTAAAGTAGTATTCTTTACTTTAATAGGTAAAATAAATATATAAGTAGGTTTTTAATAAGCTAGTCTTATACCTTTTAATCCTAAAGTTATTATTTTTTACCTAGATTTTAAGCTAAAGACACTAACACTAGTTAACTTATATCTAACTAGCTTAGGCTTATAGGACCTAAAGACACTAACAATAGTAATTAAAGGCGTATAAAGCTCTACCTTATTAAAAAAAAAGATTAAGGACTATTAAGGAAGTTTACTAACACTAATGTATAAGGTAATTAACTTATAGTTAAAGGGTATTAGTAAGTTAGTATATTAACTTACTATTATTAAGGCAGAGAACTATTAACTTTATATAAGGATAAAGGTACTTAGTAAGCGCTAAAGGGCTAAAAAGACCTAACTATGTCTTAGAGGATTACTTAATATAGCTAAAGTAAAGGCACTATAAAAAGAAAAAGACGTTATTAAAGCTAGAGGTAAGGAAATATCCTAAAAAGAAGGTTATATAGAGAGTAGTAAACTACTTGTATAATAATATAGTAATTATAGGAAGACTAGATATAACGTATAAACCTATAAGGTAGTTTAGGATACTAATAAAGAATAAGGTAATATATATTTTTAATTAATTTTGTATAATCTAGTTAAATTAAGTTATTAAAAAGATAAAAAGGTAGGTAGATATATACTACTTACTATAATGCACTACTTACTATATATATATATTATATATATTTTTTTTATTTTTAATCTCTCTTTTTATTTTATATTTCTTTTTTCTAATTATAAGTATATAAAATAGATTATTTAACTTATAAGATAATTTATAGATCTAAAATAAGCTAATATAGATAATTAATAGTAGTCTTACTAAGCTAATAAGTAAAGTAAAAGCACTAGTTAAATAAAGCTAGTAAATATTTTACCTAAGATATTTATAAAAAAAAGTAGTATTTTTAAGAATAAGCCTATAAAAGGTTATATAGTATAATAATAGTAGTTATATATAAATAATATTTTATAGTTATAGTATATACTAAATAAAGAGCTAAAAGTTACTTAATTTACTAGTTTAAATATTAGTATATACTTTTATTATTAAGATATTAACTTTTCTATTTCTTTAAGAAGTCTATAAAGGACTATAATACTTATTAAATTATTTATAGTAGTTAATTTATAGACCTAATTTACTATAGTTAACCCTTTAATCCCTTTAGATAAAAGTAAAAGGTCTTTATTATCTAAAGGTAAAAATATAAATATCTTTAGTAAGGCTAGCTTTAGTAATATATAACTATAAGCTTTTCTTAAGAAAAATAATAATATAGAAAAAATAATAAATATACTATTATTATAAGGACTTTTTTTATAACCTTAATAAACTTTCTAAAGTAACTTATAACTATATAAGACTATTTATAAATAGCTTAACTCCTTAGTAAGTAACTAATAATTATTTAGATAACCCCCTTTTTAGCTAGGGCACCTAAATTTAAAGAAGATAATATTTTAGACTTCTTTAAGAAGTTTAATAACCTTTTAGCCTTTATATATAAGAAGTTATTTAAGAGGATTTAAGAGGTCTATATATACTTTATCTTTAACTATTTAAAGGTAATATAGTTAATTACTTAAGACTAGACTTCTTAGATAACTATAAAGAATAAGTTAATAAAGGTCTTTAGATTAGTAGACCTAAAGATCCTTTAGAATTCTAATAAGGAGTTATAAAACCTTATAAATAGTCTTTATATTATAAATAATAATCTTAGTAAAATAACTACTTTTATTTTAACTATTTAAATACTATAATATAAAGCTAAGGCCTATAGAGATATAAAGCTTACTAATATAAAGCTTATATAAATTATTTTTTATTATTTTTTATAGAAGGTAATAAAAGCTATAGCTAAGTACTTAAGCTATAAAGTTATAAATATACTATTAAAGCTATAGTCTAATATTAAAAATACTTTAGTTATTTAGTTAAAAGAGTAGCTAGCTTTATAATAGCTATTAGGTAACTTAAAGACTAATATTACTATACTATAATTAAAGTCTAATAATAAGGTCCTAATAGTTAAGACTTTATAAGGAAAGCCTATTAGTGCTATAAGCTAAAGAGTTATATTTATAGTTAAAGCCCTTACTAAAGACTTTTAGGACCTTTTAATTAATAAGGCTAGAGTATAAGTAAAGATATAGGTAATAATTTAGTAAGCTCTTTAGCTTAATAACTTTATAACTATTAATATTAGAAATCTTAATCTTATAGCGCTAAGGTATTAACCTTAGCCTTATTTTAAGACTTATAAAAGTAGTTATAACTATAGTTAAAGAGGTTATAGTTATAAAGAAAAATATAAGTATAACTAAGGTAGTAGTAATAATTATAACTATAGTTTTTACTAAGGCTACTAAGATTTTTAACTTTAATACTATAATTACTTTTATACTAATAGTACTTATTAGTTTTATAAAGTAATAAATTATATTATTACTAACTATAAGTATACTTATTACTATATTACTTATAGTATTTATTACTATAAGACCTCTTATTAGTATTTTAGAGAGATAAATAATCCTAAGGCTCTTATAAAGCTTAGTATTATTAATAAAGGATATAATAAGAGATAGCTAGATAGTAAGACTATTTTTTATTATATCTTAATATACTCTAAGGCCTTTAAATACCTTATTAATATAGTTTACTATATAGTATATAATATATTCCTAGAACTAGAAAGAGAGGTCTAAGCCTATAAAGCCTACTTTACTATATAACCTTTATAAATAAGTCTATAAATCTTAACCTTATAAAGGATATTATCTTTATAAATAACTATTTAAAGTCCTTTTATTTTTTACTATTATAGCCTAGGCTAAGAATATATATACTCCTTAGAAGATAAAAATACCTAGTTATAAGTAAAAGCCTTATAATATATAATAGTAGTATAAGCCTTAACTTATTAACTTACTTAATATTTAGTTTTCTAATCCTTTAGTTACTAATTAAGTTATTAAACTTAATAATAATAAGGAGGTTTAAGATCTTTTTTTACTAAAGGTTAAAGACCTTTACTTAACTAATAATATACTAGTAGAGAGATTTATATTATAAAGTAGTTAAAACCTTATATAAAAGCTTCTTTATAAGTAGACTAATAATAAGATATTAGTCCTAGAGACCTTTTTTAAATAAGTGTAGCTAGAATATAATAATATAGTCTATTAGTAAGCTAAAGTAATAGTTAATAACTATAAGGCTTATTTTACTAAGGAATTATATAGTGTCTTTTTAGCTATAAATAAGTACTTGTTGTAATGTTAACTATTATAGATAAATATTGGAGTTATTAGGCTAACCCTAATGACTTATTGCTAGTAAATCCTTAGATATTTAGCTATAGATTCTCTAAGGATTTATAGGTAATTAGTTAGTTATTTAATTAGCTAACCTATAATAATTATCCTTCTTTTCTTTATATATAATAGAGAACTATAGTTACCCCTATTATTTATTAATTACTACTAATATATATAGTTAACTATATTAACTTATCCCTTAGTATTATTAACACTAATTAATAGTTAACTTTACTATTAACTATAAAGGTTAACTTTATTATTTAAACTATAGATTAGTAAGGTCTATAAGAAGAGGTAATTATTACTAGTTAATTATTTATACACCTAGAGTAAGCAAGTACTAAAAAACGCCTCTATAAATACCCTTACTGTAATAGTTTATGCTAATTACTTATTATAAT